>NW_021680471.1:52553-123086 GCF_001412515.2 Diachasma alloeum | reverse complement strand
TATATATATATATATATATATATATATATGTATTTTAAAATACAAGATATTTGATAACAATAAATGGTTATTAAGGGGAGACCGCGGTGAAATTTGAAAGTCCCGGCTCGGCCTTAAGGGCCATTGGACGACTTTTGATATATGAACGGATGTATAAAAAAGTGATTTCGGACCCGAACCGTTTTGCCCCTATATCCACCAAAAACGTTGTTTCACGTTTTTAGCTTAATAATGCCCCTTGTACCACAGTTTTCATCCCATTCCAACTTTTTTGTTGTTGAAATGTTCGCTATACTCCAACGAACAAATCCAAGTATCCGTTTTGCTTTATATTTATTAGATCATGAGAAAATGATTTTTTTAGTTTCTATTTTTTTTTCTCTTTTTAGCAATTGCTAAAATTAGTTGTTTTTCGTTATTCCATGTTGCAATCATATGTAATCGAAATATTATTTTAAAAAATGGGGGGAAAACAACGAATACTTGGATTTGTTCGTTGGAGTATAACGAACATTAAAAAAAAAAGTTTTAATCGGATGAAAACTCGTCTAAGGAGCATTTTTAAGTTAAAAACGTGAAAAATGACGTTTTTGGTGGATATACGGGGCAAAACGGTTCGGATCAGAAATTTTTCTCACTTCTTTATATATCCCTTTATATATCAAAAGTCATCCAATGGCTCTTAAGGCCGAGCCGAGACTTTCAAATTTCACCGCTGTCTCCCCTTAAACGAATTTTGGGGCGAAATAAATAATAAAAATAAATACAAAAAGGATTGACGCGTTCCCGCACTAGAAAATATGATAAAAGAATAACGGGAAAGAAAAAGACGATCGTACATGAAGATGGTTGAGAGAGAGGAAAAGGGAAAATACTTCACAATATATTGTGACGTGTTATTTTCCGTCACAAATAGTAGTTCTTTATTCGACCGTTTCGCGTGTTGGTTCCTAATTTAAAATTACCAGACGGGAAGTCACCAACCGTCAGCGAGAGTTACGAGAGGTTTAGTACATTTTGTTAATTATTTTTTGTATTTCCTCCTGTATTGTTTGAATCGAATCTGGCGCCGACATCGTGGGACTGAGGTGGCCACATCTCCGGGAATCGTCGAGAGACTTCGGGACACTTCGAGTTCGTGATGCGAGCCTCATGGGTCTTCGGATTGCCAGAGGTCGCCGGCTCTCGGGTAACTCTAGGGAAAACGTGACGTAGGAGTCCGACTGGTTCAATACGGAAGGGGGAGTGGAGGATTTCGCCAAAATCAGAAGGAGGTTGAGTTGGATCGTCTTTTGGGGACAGAATGGTCTGGAGAATGATTTGGAAGGATGTCAGAGGACGTTCTAAAAAAAAAAATTCTAAGAGAATTCGAATTTAGAGAGAAAAAATTTCCGCTTCACCCAGCCGGGAATCGAACCCGGGTCTCCCTGATACACGCCGGGCTCCCGACTAAGCTACCGGGAACCACAGAAATTCACTCTCAAATTCACCTCAAACACCGCCTAACCTTCTTTAGGCATTAAAGAATTCTAGGAGATTTCACTTTATTATTTTTCTATCAGAATCCTTTATTCTTTTGACAATTGTAGATTCAGTAACTATCGAAGCCTCATGATCGTTGATCGATCGAAATAACCAAAGGGGGTTTTCAAGAAATTAATTTGTTTTTTTTTTATTGTATCCTCTCATCTAAGCTTGATTAAATATTGTGATTCCCCCCCCCCCAAATTTGAGTTAAATTCATTTATTTGGTCAATACCTAGTCACACTTTAATCTAAGCTTCACCAGTGACCTTCACGCCGTTCTTCGGTCTGAGTTAGCGGGAGACCGTTTGGATGCTTGGGATTATTCTGGAAATTTTGACTTTGGTTGTTCGTTTCGTTCCAGTGGTCGTTCTGGTAATAACGACCTGGCGCTCGACTTATTTGTTGTTTCAGGGTTGTCGTGCGTCGAAGGGCTACGTAGTGGATCGAGGATTCCGTGAACCTCAGGAAATTACGTCACAATATATATTATAGTCAGTTGAGAGAACGTATTTACGAATTCCTCCTTCGACTCGGTTCTATGACCAATATCGAGTAAACCAATCAGGCTTATTTCGACTGACCTTTCATCCCCTCGCGGCACCACCGTTAAGTATTACTTCGCGAGGGAGGTCTCAGCTGCTTGCTCTTCCTTGTTATTTCCGTCTAATGTACGTCTTCCAGTTCTGTTAAGATGTTGGGTATGGGCAGGAGGTTCCAATAGATTCCTCGTTTATCCTTGTACTTTGTGCTCGCGTTCCTCTTCTCTGAGCTTCCCCATGACGTTTGCCGAGAAGTTGTTCGTTGCGTCCCAGGCTGCCACCGTCGACAGCATAACTTTCGCCAGGTTTCCAGGAAATACATTCCTTCCCAAGACGGACTCTCAAGTACGGCGGATCTCGCTGAGGCGGGGCTATATAAAAAGTACCTGCTTCGCATCCTTGTCCACTTCCATGCAGGTTGGGCACTTCAGGGAATCCTCATATTTGTATTTATAAACACGTCCGGAAGCACCTGTGTCCCGAAAGCATCTCTGTTAAGTAGTAGGTGACTTCTCCACGATGGCGGTTGAACCAGACATCCACCTGTGGATCAAACGATGACTCCATCTCCTATTAGGCGAGGTGTCCCACTTCTACTGTCATCGCTGCAAACTATTACGCCTCTCTTCTGCGCTGAATTTCGCTGCGATCAGTGTTTCCGCTTTCTTTCTGCTTTTACAGAGACTTGTTCTTCGGCCAATACCTCCATAGATAGCATTCCGCCGATGACGCAAGCTGAGTCCTCGGACACCGTACGGTATGCGCTCGCAACTCACAGAGCACTCAGTCGGTAGACTAGTGTAACCTTTGGCTGTGATAACTGCAATTGCAGCGCATCAATGCAGATAGCAATACATTAGTGAGCACCGACGCGACCACCGGCGACAGTAATGCTCATCTTCTCTGCTTTCGCTATGTTGGGTATTAGGCGTGATAAGTTGGCTGAGACTCCAGAAGTCTTGGCGTATGTGTTTAGGTGCGTATGTATGTAAATAAATTTTTTATCGATTGTTCGCCAGTGGATCGATGGAATTAAATCTTTTTTTTTCCCTCAAATGTCGGTATTGTTGAGCCTTATTAACCGCCATTATTCAAAATTTAATTCATTTATTAATTTTTCAATTTTTTGAACGCGATAGCAATAATCGTTATTTTGATTTATTTGAAAATTTTCAAATATTCTGTATTTTTTGAAAATCAGAATTCCCGGAAGTAGTAAGTCGCCATTATTGGGAAAGTTTCCACGCTCCCTCCCCCCTTTTTCCAGGAACTGTACGTGCACATCCCTCCTTCCCCCCTCGGCAGCATATCTTTTGAAGAGGACGTGGGCGCGCTGGGTGCCCCCTGGGGTGCAGGATCTCAAAGTTGGGGTCCAAGGGTCACCAGAAGTAGGTGGTGGGTGAAAAGTGGGTGGTGGGTAGAAAAGGGTTGGTGGGTGGAAAGTGTGTGGCGGGTGGAAAGTAGGTGATTGGTGACAGGTGAATGGCGGATGGAAAATGAGTAGTGGGTTGAAAATGAGATGCGGTGTCGACGAGGGTTCGGATGTCGCTCTCCAGGACATTAGAGCCACCGTCCTTAAGGCGTCGAAGAGACATTGCGAAAATTTTTTGTAAAGGGATAACAAAGGATTGTAACCTTGAATGACACAAGGAGTGAACAATACGTTTTCTCTCTCTTATTTCGAGTTCGATGAGTTTTTTTCGCTTATTCAATAGTGCAGGATAAAATTCCAGACCCACCATATTTTTCAAACTGACTTGAAAACGAATATATTTTTCTGGAAACTTTCATTTAGCTAAAAAAATGTCGAGGGTTTTCATAAATTAATAACACAAGGTTTACAATAGTATATTGTGCATCAAGGGCGGAAAGTCAAGCCTTTGGGAGTAACTTTTTACCCTAGGGCGGAAAGTGCTCACTTTCCTCCCACTCACCAGGGAGGAAAGTATGAAATTTCCGTGCAGGGGTGTGAAAAATTACTTTTTCTACAGGGTGACAAATGGGAGTAGGTAAAATTTAAACTATCATGGTTTGGTGATTAATATAGGAAAGGAAGGACCATCATGTTTGTAGACACAATAGACTTTGCAAATTTATTTGCAATTAGTTAGAGTTGCATTTCATTTTTTTGAAATAAAAATTCACACGGTGAAAGAATTGATCAACCACATTGGAGGGCATATGATTAATGGTAAATACTCTCGAAGTGTCCTCCATCAGAATTTGCGCAATAGTCAAGGCGTTTCTGAAAACTATGGAAGACTTCTTCAATTTTAGCTTGAGAAATATTGGAAACACTCTTCTGGATAGCGCTCATCAGAGCCTCTTTTCTCTGAGGATTGTCTGCGTGACAGAAGTCTTTCAGATAACCCCACAAGAAGAAATCACACGGGTTCAAATCCGGTGAGTATGGTGGCCATTCAATCCCTGCTCGGGCGAAGCGACAATACCCTAAGCCGATGACGCAATCACCGTATACTTTGTGCAATGCAGCAAACATATGATTAGTTCGATGAGGTGTTGCACCATCTTCCATAAAATAGAAGTCTTTCACCAATCCTTTTTTCTTAGCGAATGGGAAAAATTTGATTTCCAACATCTCTCGGTAACTCTCCCCTGTAATGGTCCCTTCCAAGATTTCCGCATGTATTTGTTTGATTGACAGAGCTTCCCAAACTGTAACTTTAGTAGGGTGGACCGGTTTTGCTACTGATGAATGTGGATTTTCAGTCCCCCAAAATCGATAATTTTGTTTATTCACGTAGCCATTAACCCCTTACGTACGGGCTCGGAATGTCATACCGACCCATGCGGAGACGCACGGCTCTTTTCAAAATTGAATATTTCGAAAACTGGCAGATAATACAATGGGACTAATACCATTGGGAAGGTGAATACTGTAGCTTCAATTATATATTTTATTTATAATTTTTCATTCATAAAAAAATATGGGATGCGAAGAGTATTGAGCGTGTGGTAGACTTGGTATCAGAAAGGCCCCGTACGTGAGGGGTTAAGGTAGAAATGAGCTTCATCTGTGAAAATAATTCGATTAGCTTCGATTTTTGCATTTTCAAGCATTTGCGTCAAAGGTTTGCTGAATTCAAGTCGTTTCCCTACAGCAGCTTGCGTAAGCAATTGGTGGGAAGTGATTTTATAAGGATGAAGTTTGAGGAAATGTTGAATTATCAAACGTAGGTTCTCTCGGTGTAATTCTAACTTCGCAGCCGCCTTGCATATTGAATCAGTTGGATGATTTTTAAAATGTTTTTCCACCTTGTTTACTACTTCTTCCGTCGTTACTGTATAAGATGGACCCGGAAGATCATGGCGACGATCCTATAGGGTACCATAGTTAACAAAATTATCAATTACCCTACAAAAAATCAGGCCCAGTCGCGCGCTTCGCGTGCTCCCTCTTTAGGGTATGACCGGTAGGGGTTGGTGGAATTGGATATGACCCATTACGGGTCGCACTAATAACTTCCCGACCATTTGTTTTTTCTTTCATTAATTTTTTTATTATGTATTTATTCAATCTTTTTCTCACATTTCTCCGAGGAAATACCCATAGAAGACAAGAAAATCCGTGCGCGTGCTCTCTCTCTCTCTCTCTCTCTCTCTCTCTCTCTCTCTCTCTCTCTCTCCCATGCACACACATCGCCGTATTCCGCATCGAGAAAAGATGTAATTTATCAGAAAAGTAAAATTGTTTCTTGAATGTATATCGATTTCGAAAAAAGCTAGTGAACTGCTGATTAAATGTCTTCCAGTATTCCATGATTTGTGCGTTATATCAAGATTCATCGTTTCTAACAAAAAAAACTTGAAATCGCATCGTTATGCACGGAGAAATGGTCTCGTTTACAAAAAAACGCTAATTTTCGACTTTTTTCCAAATGTTTTTTGGAAAAAACTGGAGAAACGCTGAGACGATCGTCTCCATAATCTAATCAGGTTCAAGTCACATGAAAATACAGCGATTAAAAAAAAAAAGTCAAATCGCATCGTTTGTTCAGGAGGAATCGTGGCACAAAATTTTTGTCACAGACGTACGCACACACATACACACATCCACACATACAGACAGGTACCTGAAAAGGGTCAGAAGTGGTTCCAAAGGTGGAGAAATGCTTAAATTTCCGCATTCGATTTTCGGGGTCATTACAATAACTTCCTCCCTTCGGGTCGGGAAGTTAAAAAGAACACATTGACTCAAAAAATGAATTGGGAACAAAACTAAAAAAAAAATCGTACAGAACTAAAAAATTCCTACCGTTTGAGAGTGGTTTCACTCCCAATTCTGTGACTACCAAACTTACTATGAAAGCCTCTATATACAATTGTGTAATTTTTTCCTCGGGAATAATAGCACTCAATGAGATACACTTTTTCTTCGACAGTAAGCTCACTCATTTTGGAGAATATGAACTAGACCCCAGAGTGTTCCAACAGAATTTGCCAGGCTCCAAGTTTTAACCTACAACAGCCCGATCCCTGGTGACAAAGGGGAGAAGGAAATATAGAGGAAAACTTTTCACCGATTCCCATTTGTCACCCTGTATATCGTACTCGAGAAGTTAAAATTAATATAACGTTGTTCCAGATAACTCTGAAGACTGCATAGATGGAGGTCGGTTAAAATGCCTGCGTTACGACGAAGAAGCTATCACAAGACTTGGTCTGTCCCAACCTGAATTCCCAGATACAGAGAATCAGGTTTTCCAGATAAACCTCGACGAACGTCCGGGGTTTTCATTCTCACAACCAGCTGCACTGGAGGATCTCTTCCTGTCAACGCAGCCTGTGCAGAATACTCAAACAAGTCAAAACACCTTCCAGAGGCTTGTAAAGAGAATGACGAGGTTTTTCGTCAAAACGGACTGTGAAGAAACTGTCCGAACACTTGTAAAAACGCTAAAAGAGCAGAATTACACGTGCCGAGTTAATGATGTTGGAATTGTAAGTATCTTATCTCTTCTTATTTCTTATTCATTATTTCTTCTTTCATTGATTTTGCCTTTCGCATGGAAGCTTTATAATCAATCGATTTTTCGATTCTCTAATTTTGCTTGGAAATGATTTAGAATGTCCTGAAACGTCGAGGTATGATGTTTTTAGAAGATGTCTGTGTGTACGTCCGTATGTACGTGCAAAATTCTGAGAATTTTTACATAAATTTTCAAAAAAAGGACTTGAGTGGTAGATAAAAATCTTTTTTTTTTTATCATTATTTTACATTGGTTCGACCCGGTTAGGGTATACTGCGATGATGATCAAGACTTTAAATGGTTAGATCGCACCATTCTACCTGGCCGGGATTTGAACTCGAAACCTTTCGCATGTGAGGCAACGAACTTACCCAATACGCCAAGCCACCGGGTAGATAAAAATCTGAAATTTTGGCTCATTGATATTGTTTGGGAGCACATCTGGGCGAAATTTCAGCTCAGTCGGTCCAGTAGTTTTTCAGGTACAGTTTCTTTTCTCAATATCTCAAAAACTACTGCATCAAATTAAGTTTTTTTGGCGTCAAAATATTCCTTATGATAATTTATATCAAATCGGACCATAATATACCCAGCTAACTATTGCGAGTCCGCCAATAATTGATATTTTTCCTTTTTGTGATAAAATTCATGTGAAGACGATAACGCTTGAAAGAATTGAAATAGGAAGTTAACATTTTGTAGCATTCTAGCCCTTACCATATTACAGGCTGGGATTTCAGATGGGCAAAATCGAATGAGTAATTTTAAACAGATTCAATGTTTTGTATAAAACTATTGTTCAATATCTCAAAAATTGTTCATCTGATTTCAATTTTTTTTTCTAAATATTCGTCTTGATTTCTCTTATCTAGTTCCTTCAAAATATATACCCGTCCCTACAAAGTTTACAAGATATTGGCGGTTTTCCATTTTTTTCGTCTGAAATTTGCTTTGACGTTGCATTGTATGAG
The DNA here is from genome assembly GCF_001412515.2 of Diachasma alloeum. Classification (NCBI taxonomy): domain Eukaryota; kingdom Metazoa; phylum Arthropoda; class Insecta; order Hymenoptera; family Braconidae; genus Diachasma; species Diachasma alloeum. Next base: position 115,058 of record NW_021680471.1, on the reverse strand, counting down.
TGAAGGATGTGGTCAAATTTCAAAATGTTGAGAACTAGTTAGTATCATCCAGCTGCACTCCTGTATTGACTTGTAGATTTATCCATTCAATATTTTTTGAAATGGAGCAGTTGATGTAAAAAACGTTTTTCGCATAAAATGACAAATTGATTTTTACATGGAAACATTCCTTACAAAAGGAGTCGTGTAGATATGTCTATCCCACTGGATAAACCCGAAATTTAATTCTCAATTTTAGAAGGTCAAACGTTTTAAGGATCTGAGTTTTTCACGAATGGCAATGTTTGCAGGGTCATTCGTTTCACGAATCATACGTTTTCAAGGTCAATCATCTCAAGGTTTAGAAATGTATCAGATGAAACGTCATAAAGGTTGAATATAACCAGCCCTGACGACGAAAAATTTAAAAAGCGCAAACCACCCAAACATCCAAAAAGAAAAATTCCAAGAGAATTAGAATTTAAAGAGAAACAATCTCGCACTGCCCAGTCGGGATTCGAAATCGAATATCTCAGATATGAGTCGGGCACTCTCTCACCTAAGCCGCAGGAAACTACGAAAATTTCTTCTCCAAATTCGCCTCCCAACACCGCCTAACCACCATTAGGCATTATAGTGGTTACTTCCTAACATTTCGGTTCCCTAACCTTTCAGTTGGAGAATTTGACTTCCGCCAACATCGACAACGTAAATGTGTTGGGGTAAATTGGTGTGTCCCTCTGCGCGACGGGACTGCGCAGTAAAATTACTCTCGGCATGTGAGAGTGAAACAAACGGATTCTTTCCCTGTGTTCATCTCTTTCCTAGCTCTGCCTCCAACGGAAGAGTAAGGGCTTCCCGAACATTTAATTCCTTGAATTCTGGTCCCAGAGGCTGAAATGTTAGGGAGTAACCACTGGGGCGTTCCATGCTACTTCGATCGTATCAGGAGATTTTTTTTTTCGAATTTCGAAAAAAATTGAATGTTTCCGATTGTTTCCTAGCATGCCTTAGACGATCATGAAAAAAAAAATTTTTTTTTTGAAGTTATACGACATCAAAATTTTCAGGGTGGGCCAGGTGAGTAATTAAAAAAATATATGCAACTCGATAAATATCAATTTTATCGACTTAGTTAAGGAGACCTTTCTTATTCTAAACAAGTGTAAGTTTCCGGGGGGGAAAATGGACGCAAAAAAGTTCAATTTGCAATGAGTTGATCAATAAACAAATTAAAAAGTTAATAACAAAGTGTTGAAACCAACGGGGACAACCGTACGAATACACGGATGATGCCTATCGTAGTGTGTGTGTCGCTGACACCTTACCTCGAGAGATTAAATGTATTTAGTCGATCAAAATATATTGAAGAGAGCAGACGTGCTATTTACGTTTATTTTGTGTCGTTCTCATTTTACTTTAGGCACCTCGCCTTATTCCAGTTATCATCAATTACCACAGGTTATGGGCCATTAACCCAAAGGCAATCAAGTTCAAATGGAATAAGTCTTTCGGAGGGGCTAGAGTTCTTTCCATAAAAGTTGAATTTGTCGAAAGGGTAAAGATATAAAGTTGAGTGTGATAAAAGTCGGTTCGAGAGTTCAAGATGGCTGAAGGGAGCGCGAGTTACACTTTCGGAGTCGAAAAATTAAATTACACAAACTATCCGGTATGGAAATTCCAAGTCGAGGCGCTGTTGATGAGGGAAAATACGTGGGAGACAGTGGATCCAGGAGATGCACCCACGGATCCAGCGTTGTTGGCGGAATGGAATAAAAGGAATCTAAAGGCATGCGGAACCATCAAGCAACTGGTTGAGGAGGGCCAAAGGCATCACATTGCCGATAAGAAAACGGCGAAGGAAATGTGGAATAGTCTCAAGGAACATAACGAGAAGACCACCTTGTCAAATAAAGTTGCAGTTTTAAGGCAGATCTGAGATTTAAGGATGAGTGAGGAAGGAAACGCCGAGGAGCATTTGTCGACCCTATTTAATCTAGTGAATCAAGTAACTGCACTAGGGAAAAAGTTTGAGGATGATGATATTGTGGCGATAATGCTCAGCAGGCTTCCTAACTCATACGGCACCCTCGTGATGGCATTAGTGGCTAGACATGAGATAGATCTTACTCAGAGTTTAGTTGAAGGAAAAATTATTGCAGAATGGAAAAGGAGGAATAATTCATCGAGTACGGGATTTTCAGAGGTAGCATTAAAGACAAATAATTCGTATCAAGAGAAATTGAGTTGTTTCTTTTGTCACAAAAAGGGTCACAGGAAGGCAACTTGTGGAAAATATCTATTCTGGAAACAAAAGCAAAACAAGAAAGGCGGGATTCAAAAGGCATCCACAGCCTAAGCTGATCATAAAGATAATAACGACAGTGAGGACACGAGTGGGATAGACTATGCTTTCATGGTGACAAACAAAACAAAGTCTTCTACCTGGTATTTCGATTCCGGTGCCACTAAGCACATGACGAATGATGTGAATTTCTTCACAAAGATGGACACAAGTTATCGTTCAACAGTGCGTGTAGCAAATCAACGTGTGTCTGAGGTGCTGGGCACCGGCTCAGGTGTTATCGAATGCCAGCTTAGTAACGGTGAAAAGAAAATGATTGAACTGAATAATGTATCGTACGTCCCGTCCTTTGACAGTGGTTTAATATCGGCGAGAATTCCAGATCAAAAGGGATTTCAAGTGACAGTTAGTGAAGGACAGTTGACTGTGTATAAAGGAAAGAGTGAATGTGTAATAGGTGACTTGAGAGGGCAAATGTACGAACTAAGACAGGCAGATCGTGCTTACAGTGCCCGCGTCGGACATTCGGGAAATTGTATACACATTTGGCATAAACGTTTCGGGCATCGGAATCCAGTGGCAATTAAAGCGTTGGCGAGCAGCGGTTCAGCAACGGGGATAAAGATAACAGAGTGCAGCGTTAAGAGGCTCTGCGAACCGACGTCGGTGGCCGAGTGGATTAGACGCAAGTCGAGTGTGCGAAAGGTTGTGAGTTCGATTCCCCGTGGAACCGAATTTTTCAACGGAAGGCTCCGGCGAGCGGGAGGTTGCTAATAGAGGAACCGCCTGTACCGGCATGGGTTTTCTGTGGTTTCCCCATGCTACTTCTATGTTCTATAGAAGTGCGAATATGGTACAGTGTAGAATCCACAGCCGCATGCATAGGGTTGGATAGAGTGCCGAATGGGACCCGAAAAAGGGACTCCGAGGCCGTAAAAAAAAAAAAAAAAAGGCTCTGCGAGAGCTGTATTCAGGGGAAGCTGTCACGTAAGTCATTCCCAAAAGTATCGTCAACAACAACAGGGCAGCCAATGAATGTTATACACACGGATTTGTGTGACCCGATGAACACAGAGACTCCACGCGGTAGGAGATACATGATGACGTTGATAGACGATTACAGCAGATTTACATTTGTATACTTATTGAAAAAGAAGTCATAGGCGGCTCAAATAATTAAAGATTTTGTTGAGGATGTGAAAACTCAATTTAATAAAACACCGAAGAGTTTTAGGTCAGATCGTGGAGGCGACTTTATGTCTAACGAGCTGGACAATTATTTTAAGAGCCAAGGGATAGCGCATCAGACGACGGCACCGTACACTCCGGAACAGAATGGAGTGGCGGAGCGCAAGAATCGCACCTTGATTGAGGCAGCAAGGGCGATGCTGATTGATGCGGGTCTACCCAATTGTTATTGGGAGGAAGCAGTGGTGACAGCCGCTTATCTTTAGAACAGAACTCCAACAAGATCGAGACAGAAGACTCCGCATGAATTATGGTATGGGACAAAGCCTGATGTGGGGCATTTAAAGGTATTTGGCTGCAAGGCTTATGCACATGTACCAAAACAGAGGAGAACTAAGCTGGATACAAAGGCAATGGAGTGCACTATGGTAGGATATGCTCAAGGGACAAAAGCATACAGACTTCTGAACAGAGCCACAGGAAAAGTGATCATCAGTCGAGACACAGAGTTTATTGAGTTGGATAATCACGAGCCAACAGTTGAGGAGAAGAAGACACAAATGGTATTTATAAGTGGCGACTGCGGAGACGAATTGGACCAGGAGAAAATAGGAAAACCAAAGGCATCAGCAATTGATACTCTAGAAATCATCAGGGAAAATGGATCCAGTAATGACGAGGCACCACTAATAGATGGATTAAGGGCAAACAGATGGTGGCCTCGGTGAAACGCAAACTGGAAATCAAGAGGAAGCGGAAATTACTGAAAATCAGGAAGAAGAAGAAATCATTCAAGATGAGGAGGAATCAGAAACCATCGACAATCAGGGAGAAGAATCAACCATTTTTAAACAGGCCATGGAAGGACCAGATGCAGACAAATGGAAAGAGGCAATGGATGAGGAAATGAACTCGTTAACCCAAAACGAAACATGGGATCTGGAGCCAATTCCACGAAAGAACAAGGCCATTGGATGTCCGTGGATATACAAAATAAAGAGGAATTCATCAAAGCAGGCAGTGAAGTAGAAAACAAGACTAGTTGCGCAGGGTTTCTCACAGAAGTTTGGACGAGACTACGATGAAGTCTTCGCTCCTGTGGTAAAGACTGCGACAATCAGGATTTTATTGTCGATAGCATCAAAAGGGAACTACATCATCAGGCATTTTGATGCAAAAACAGCTTTCCTTAATGGAAAATTGAAGGAAACGATCTACATGAAGCAGCCTCCAGGTTATTTCGTCGAGGGGAAGGATGACTGGAGATGTCGTCTCAACAAGAGTATTTATGGACTCAAGCAAGCGGCGAAATCCTGGAACGATCGTTTGAACGAGACGTTGGAAAATATGGGTATGCGCAGTGTGATACCGATAGATGTCTGTACAAATCCACTGATGAGAAGGAGGAAATCTATTTCGCTGTACACGTAGACGATTTTATAATCATCAGTAAATCAAAAGGCAGGATTGAGGAGCTGAAAAATCTGTTGAATGAGGAATTCAGTATTGTCGACCTGGGAGTTCTAACTTGTCATCTTGGAGTCTGAGTACGCAGAGACAATAATGGAGATTTCTTCGTCAATCAATCCGAGTACATTCAGCAAGTCTTACGAAAGGCAAGATTGGATAACTCAAAAGGATCATCATACCCGATGGACACTAGATATGAGAAAAATCGAGTTTTATCTCCAACAATTGTGAATGACCATTATCAAAAATTAATTGAATCATTATTGTACATTGCAGTAAATTTGAGACCAGACATCGCAGCATCGGTCTCCATTCTGAGTCAACACATTAAGAGCACAACGGAAGTGGACTGGACCGAGCTCCAACGTGTTTGCAAGTATCTGAAGATCACGATGAACTATGAACTATGCGGATGAGCAACATCAGGGGAAGAGAATTGGAACTCATGGGGTATGCAGACGTCAATTGGGCAGAGGCAAGGGACAGCAGGAAGTCCAAGAGCGGTTTCGTATTTATGCTAAACGGAGGGACAATCAATTGGGCAAGTAGAAAACAAACTTATGTATCTGCTTCTTCCACAGAAGCCGAAATTGTTGCTTTATCAGAAGCATGTAGAGAGGTTGTTTGGATCCTGAAAATACTGGATTTCTGCAATCAAAGTCCTGGGGATCCAGTGGTAATAATGGAAGACAATCAGAGCTGCATAAACAGTCTCCAGGCCGATGGACTGAGCAACAGGACGAAACACATCGACACTCAACATTTTTATGCAAGGAATCTTCAGAGAGGAGGAGTTGTGGACGTCCAGTATTGTCCTACGGAAAATAATGTGGCAGATGTTTTGACAAAGCCGTTAGGACCACAACGATTGAAAGTATTGTCGAAGATCATGTGTTTAAAGGACTGGACTGAGGACAGCGTTGAACACCGTTGAGAGGAAGTGTTGGAATCAACGGTGACAACAGTACGAATACACGGATGATGGCTATCGTAGTGTGTGTGTCGCTGACACCTTACCTCGAGAGATTAAATGTATTTAGTCGATCAAAATATATTGAAGAGAGCAGACGTGCTGTTTACGATTATTTTGTGTCGTTCTCATTTTTCTTCAGCCACCTCGCCTTATTCCAATTATCATCAATTACAACACAAAGTATGAGGGCATATTGCGAAAATTTCGACAAAATATATGTTATTGCGTAGATATCGAAAGATTGTTGGTATGAATGGCATTGACTAATCTTGACTAGTTCCCGAGATATTGAGTTTTTTATGGAGCTCCGCAAGTCGCAGGTCTCTCCGGATGCATTCCAAGTTGGGAGAACATGCTGAGCGTCTCGTACCCAATAGGGTCTGAGCCTGTAACTTTCTTCGAACGTTAATTCACAATGGACTTCTGGATATTATAGAGCCGTTATTTTGGATTTTATATTACTTACTGACAAATAAATGGTTCTGGAAAATGTCAATAGATAATCAACTGGTGCCTAAGGCGGGGCACCTGCGGTGCCAACCACACCACAGGGGGTGCCAGTTCTCAATATAAAAATAGGAAAAATTTTATCAATTTCTTTTACCATGAATTACACTTCGGTATGAGTGCTGACTGGCATATCTTTGCAACGTCCCATGGAAAAGCGCCATGTGATGGCATTGGTGGAACGGTGAAGAGAGCCGCAGCCCGAGCGAGTTTACAGCGACCGTATGACAATCAAATTAAGACTCCACGAGACTTTTATGAATTCGCAAAAAACTCAATAGAGTCAATCGAAAGTATGTTTGGTATAAATGAGGAACATAAAATAGTAGAGGATGCTTTGAAAACTCGATTCTTAAATGCTTTAACCATTACAGGAACTCGTCAATTTCATTCTTCCGCGCCGATTATTAATACAAAAAATGGACATAAAACACTCATATGTGACAGGTGTTTGTGTCACTTTTTCAAGAAAGAGGCTTACACTAATCATAGGGTAGATTGTATATCGATCAATAAGTGTCGAATGATTTTTTCTCATCGTGGTGAAAAATATTTAAAATTTCAAAATTTCAAAAATCAACTGACTGTTCCATTTGTTGTATACGCTGCTACTGAGTGTTTATTGGAAAAAGTGTCCGATGACAATGATGTAAATACCAAAATATAATAAAATCATGTACCATTCAGTGTTGCATTTTATGTGAAATGTAGCTATGATAACTCAAAATCGGAACTTTCTATTTATCATGGAAAAGTCTGTGTAGAGTGGTTTATTGAGCGACTACGTATTTTAGCTATAAAAGTTGATGCTGAATTACAGAGAAATGAGCCGATGAAATTGACTTTTGAAATGGAGCGAGCATTTAATGCAGCTAAAAATTGTTATATGCATTTAATGCAGCTAAAAATTGTTATATTTGTGACAGAGCATTCACCGAAAAAGCACTGAAGCATCGTGATCATTGCCACTTCACAGGCAAGTATCGTGGAGCTGCTCATCCCGGCTGTAATCTGAATTATACGGAATCGTGTGTAATCCCAGTAGTTTTTCACAATTTGTCAGGTTATGACTCACATTGTTTTATTAAATCTCTTGCGAAACAATTCCAAGGCGCAGTGACATTAATCCCAATTAATAAAGAGAAATACGTTTCCTTCACGAAATCGGTCAAATCGACAAGAGTCCACTTGAGATTCATTGACTTATTTCGTCTTATGGTAAGCAGTATTGATAAACTTTCGTCATATTTAGAGGATGAAAAAAAGAGAATCACAACCATTACCCCCAAAAACGACAATTCGAACTCTTTACACACAAAGGAGTTTTCCATATGAATACTTAGATTCATGGGGGAAATTAAGTGAACGCCAATTACCTCGGAAAAAAGACTTTTATTCTCGATTGAATGATGAGAATATATCAGATAGAGATTACAATCATGCATGTGATGTATGGAGAAATTTCGACATCAAGACACTCAGTGAACACGCCGATTTATATCTGAAAACTGACGTCTTGTTGCAGGCCGATATTTTCGAGAATTTTCGATGAAGTTATTTTGCCTCATACAACTTGGATCCCCATTATTATTATACTGCACCAGGGCTGCCGTTTGATGCAATGTTAAAAATCACTGGAGTTCAATTGGAATTATTCCAAGACCCTGAGATGCTCGTTTTCATTGAGAAAGGCATTCGAGGAGGACTGTCGCAGTGTTCAAACCGATATGGAAAGGCAAATAACCACTACATGGGAGCTGATGAATATAACCCTGAAGATGAAAAATCGTATTTGATGTATCTGGATGTAAACAACTTATATGAAGCAGCAATGAATCATCATTTGCCGAATGGGAACTTCTGTTGGCTGGAAGATTAGTCATCCCTCAACGTTCTGAAGATTCCAGATGACTCAGAGACTGGATACATCCTGGAGGTTGACCTGGAGTACCCACGGGAATTGCATGAAGAGCATAAAGATTTACCATTGTGCCCAGAGCATATAATCCCCCCAAACGGTCAATCAAAGTTACCAAAATTATTGACGACTTTAAACTTAAAAAAAAAAAATCACGTCATTCATTATGCGAATTTAAAATAATATTGTAGTTTGGGCTTGAAAATTACTAGAATTCATAGAATCTTGAAGTTCTCACAGAGCTTATGGTTAAAAAAATATATTGATTTAAATATCAATTACGGGAAAAATTCCCAGCATAACTTGAAAATTGAAAAATTCTAAGAGAATTAGAATTTAGAGAGAAAAAATTTCCGCTTCACCCAGCCGGGAATCGAACCCGGGTCTCCCAGATACGCGCCGGGCACTCTTACCGACTAAGCTACCGGGAACCACAGAAATTCACTTTCAAATTCACCTCAAACACCGCCTAACGGTGCGGTTTTTGCAAAAACAATGGAGAACGTTAGAAAACATCTGGATGTAAAACTAGTTTCAAATTGGGAGGGACGATTGGGTGCTGAGAGTTGGATATCGAAACCCAACTTTCATAGCAGTATTATCTTTGATAAGGATTTGGTAATAATTCAAATGAGTCGTACAAAAATTAAATTTAATAAGCCAATACATACATAGGTTTCAGTATTCTAGACATTTCTAAAAGATACATTTATGATTTTCACTATAATTATGTGAAAAAAACTTTTAAGGATAGGGCAAAACTATTGTACACAGATACGGATAGTCTTATTTATCATTTCAGAGTAGAGGATATTTATGAAATTATGAAAAATGATATTGATAAATTCGACACTTCTGATTATTCAATAAATAATGTATATAATATACCTCTAAAGAATAAAAAGAAATTAGGTGTAATGAAAGACGAAAATAATGGTAAGATTATGATTGAGTTCGTGGGGCTCTGAGCGAAAAAATACAACAAAAAAAAAAAAAAAAAAAATTCTAAGAGAATTAGAATTTAGAGAGAAAAAATTTCCGCTTCACCCAGCCGGGAATCGAACCCGGGTCTCCCAGATACGCGCCGGGCACTCTTACCGACTAAGCCTTCGACATTCCCTCTGGCGCTTCGGGTAAGCTGTTGTACATTTTCAGACTTTTATACATAACATCATTCTGACCGAAACTTGTTCTTTTCAAAGGAATTACAAATTTTCCATCAGCCCGGGTTCTTTTGCCGTGGCCATCTTCGCCACTCCTATGCATTCATTCATCCCACTTCATTTCCATTTCGCGGACATACTTCAATACATTGTATTTGGTTCTTTCTTCGATTGTCACAAAACCTAACGCCTCCAGCATGTCCGACACTCTCGTTTTCCTATTACAATCTAGGATACTCCGCATCGCTCGGTTTTGCATTTTTTGAAGTGCTTTCATGCTCGTTCCGCTCATTGTATATATTATTGTGCTGGCATACTCGAAATGGGGAGCTATTATACTTTTGTATATTAAATTCCTGGCCATGATACTGACATATCGCCCAACCCGGTACAACACCCCTACTTTTTTCCCTACTTTCTTTACTATATGTTCTCCGTAGGCCTTGAACGTCAGATTCGAATCAATTATCACCCCTAGATACTTAATTTCTCTCACTCTTTCCAATTCTGTCCCGTCTCTGCTTTTTACTATGACATTTTTTCCTAATTTTTGTTTTTTCATTTTCAGAACCATGAACTTAGTTTTGATGACATTTATTTTTAATTTGTTCCTTTCCAGGTATTCTTCAATTGTATGTAGCTGCCTATTCAAGCCCTGTTCAACTTCTTCGGAGCTACTTCCTATAACGAATAATACCATGTCATCGGCGAATAACCTAATATTGATGTCATTTCCAATACATTTTACTATGTCGTTAATATATATCAGAAATAACAGAGGTCCCAATACCGATCCCTGCGGAACTCCTGCTTTTACTTCTTTTTTCTCCGATATTCCCGAGCGATATATTACAGTTTGAGTACGTTTATCTAGGAAGGATTGAAACCAATTCCATACCTTGCTATCAATACCATATTTTTTCATTTTTGCCAACAATATATCACGATCCACAGTCTCAAATGCTCTTTTGAGGTCAATAAATATTGCACCGATAATGTTCCCCTTGTCAATATGATTTCTCCATGCAGAAACTACATCCTGAACCGCTTTTTCACATGATTTATCTTTCCTAAACCCGAATTGTTGTTCAGTCAAAATTCCATTCTTTTCAGGATGGTTTATGAGCTGTATAGAAACTATTTTTTCAATTACTTTTTCATATTGAGGCAACATGTTGATTGGTCGAAATTCTTCAGCTTTTATCGTATTGTTAACTTTCTGGATTGGTATTATCTCAGAATGTTTCCAACTGCTTGGAACATACCCCTGTTTCAAAGATTTATTAAAAATTTCTATTAATCGATTTCCTGGTGTATTCAGTACTATTTTTATTTGAGATATCATCTAAATGCCATTCTACTTTTTTTATACTATTGATGATATCAACGACACTGTTTACAAAATAATCATTGAATTTATTCGCAATGTCTGTATCACTATTACTTAAATCATTTGAATTACCCCCAAAATTTATTTCATTAGGTAGAGTACTATTTTAATTTTTATGCAATACTTTTTTCAACGTTCTCCACATTTTTTTACTATCACTTTTGTTATCATCAATTTCGTTCTCATAATATTTCGTTTTTGCTTTACGGATTTCTGACACAGTTACGTTTCTTTTCTGTACATAGTTTAGCCAGTTGGCCTCTGTCTTATTATTTATCGCAATTTTATATAATCGATTCCTCTCTTTAATATGATTTTTCACATCCAAATCATACCATTTCTTTTCCATTAGTTTCTCTTTTGTTATAATCATTTTCATCGGAGCCTCCATATTCAAGCTTTCAACCAAGGAATCAACTTCTATATTTGCTTCGTCATCTAAGGTCATACTATTATTCACATTCACATTTAAGTTCATATAGTCAAAATTATTTGTCAGTCGGTTTATAAAACTCATGTCATTAAAATTCTTAAAATCCCTTATATTTAACTTATTCATGCTACTATTAATTTCAATGTCACCTAGTAGAATTCCAATAAATGCATGGTCAGTGATTTTTGGGCTGTGAGCTACTTTTGTATCGATGAAATTGTTACTAAACAGAAGATCTATTAATGTTGCGCTATTTCTCTCAATTCTTGTCGGTTCCTTAATTAGTTGTTTCATTGCCAATCCTTCGAAGGTAGTTTTCAGTTTTTTCGCATAAAATGAATCTTCATTGAAATTAATATTAAAATCACCTACGCAGATGCAGTCCTTTTCGTTGACTAAATTTTCACAGATATTTTCGATGAAATTATAAATTCCCCATGACTAGCACTTGGTGAGTGATAAACACCAATGAGCGTGCCATTGAAGTTATCACTCATGATTTTTATGCCAAGTATCCAACAATTATTAATAATTTTCTTATTTACAATTTTTTTATATTTAATAACATCTTTTTTCACATATATTAAGACACCCCCTGTCATTCGTTTTTCAGAATCACATCTAATGGCATCGTAACCACTTATTAAAATCTCTTCATCTTCAATTTCATCAGTCACTCTTGTTTCAGTAAAAACTAATATGGACGGATTTTTTGGTTTTATAATTAATTCTTCTATTTCATCTTTGTTGTGGAGTAAACTACGTACATTTAAATAAATCACATATAGTTTGTTTCTCCTCCCTGTTTTTCGTAAATTAGCTAGTCCAATGTCGTATGTTTGTGTCTCAGCTTTACTAAAAAATTCCTATATGAAGGACGATTTCTGTCATTTACTGAGTGTTTAACTTCTTCGTCTTTCAGTTTCAATTCTTCTTTATATTTCAAGCATGAGACACATTTCATTTGATCATTTGTACAATTTGAGGTAGAGTGACTCTCTGCACAATTACCACAAACTTCATTTTTCTTACAGTATTTTGCTATATGATAGAAACCCCAACATTTAAAACAGCGAATAACTTTTACATAGTCGAAAACTTTACACTTATTCCATCCAATATTAAGATAATTCTTTTCCAAAATTTTTTTGTGAATTTCATCATTAACCTCAACAATAATTGTGAAATTATTATATTTATCCACTGTCCATCTGTTCACAATTTTAATCCCATTAGTGCTATCATTTGCATTCATTTTGTTCTGTTTCATAATAAATTCGATTAAGTCTTCATCTGATTTCTCCTTATTACTTAGATCAATGTTGATAATTTTTATTCTAAATTTTGAACTTCTAGGAATTGTTACTGAGCACTGAGAACCCAATTTAGAATCTATTTCTTTTGCTACTTTCTGTCTTTCTTCTTTGTTATTACATCCAATGATAACTTTACCATTAGATGTTTTTTTCATAGTACACTTACTGACATTCAGGTGATTTATATCGATTTTGTTTTTAATTAGATTTTCAGTGCCTGAAGCTTGTTCTGCTATTTTTGGAGTAATAACTATCACTTGTTCATTATTGCGAATTTTAGATTTTTTCGTTTTTGGTTCTTGTTTTTTTCTTGCCACCAATTTTGTGAAATAGTCATTGTTAGTACTACCTTCATTGTTATTATCAGAAGTGTCACTGAGGAGATCACAGTTTACATTTTTACTTTTATTTGAATTAATTAGTTCTAGGATCAGTTTCTTCATGTCAGTAATTTCACTTTTCATCACAGCCATGTCAGATTTGATTTTTTTGTCCATAGATAAGAGTTCATTTTTCAATATCGATTTAAGGTCACTTGTGAAAACATTGTTGTGCTTATTTAATGCACTCAATTCTTCAATTTTGCGTAATAGGAGTTCAATTTTACCACTAAATAAATCACTGTTTTCTTCTCTCGTCTCATGATCCGATCTCTCTTTCTTTTCAGTGGATTTTCAGTTACGTTAAATATGTCACTTTCCATTTGATAATTAGAATTCAAACTATTTGTATTGAATTCACGTCTATAAATCGGATCTGTTGTTGATTCTGCACTTCCATCACCTACTGGTGTAGGGGCAACAACAGAAGATCCATCATCATCTGTCATTTGGAGTACCGGTACCTCTGATGTTGTAGAAGCATGACATCCTGATGGTCCTGTGACCATACTGCAAATAATCTCTCCTGGGCAAGGGATGAGCTTGTTGTCTTTATTATAAATTCTATGAAGTTTTACACACCCTGGATGGTAAAATTTGAGGCACAGTTTGCATTCGCTCACATTCCTCGCAACGTCTTTGCAGCATTTGGAACACTTAAATGTTTTTCTGTCACCCATTGTCGAGGTTAGAAAATCACCAGCAACAGTAAAAGATGAAAGTTGGAAAAGAAATTACAATGTAAAGCACGAAAATGCACAGAATGTTTGGATATCTGTTCACACTGTAGGGTGAAAAATTAATCAGCACGAAATTTACACAGTTTGACAGTTTATTATTAACTTTATGGCAGCAGCACAGCACAACACGTCTGCGAAGAGAGAGAGAGAGAGAGAGAGAGAGGGTGAGAGAGAGGGAGAGAGAGTGGCAGAAAGAGAGGGAGAGAGAGATACAGAGAAAGGGAGGATAATCCGAGAAATGTAAACAGAAAACTAAACAGTAATGTAAACAAAAACTACCCGTGAACGACACAGGTATTTATTGCTGTGTATAGACCGAATTCATCAGTTTAAAGTGAACTGCGATCAGCTCATCTTCGATGTAAATCGTCAGTTTACACCGTAAGTCATTATTATTACAATATTTTTACGTGCAGTGATTATCAACTTTCTAATCGGAGAGTAATAGTAATAGTTTTTTTTTCGTACTTATAACGACACAAATTTTCAAAGAGAAACGCCCAGAAATATAAAAACAGTAAAATAGCATTATTCCTAGCAATTATTGTACACTTGTGATTTCTCGCAATATTATAATAATCGCTCAAAATAAGAAAGAGAAAACTTCAGTTGTCAGCTCAAGGCGACAAATTATTTAATTGATTGATCGGATTATTTATTCAACATTGGAATCAATACTATACATACAATACCTGTATAAAACTTTACGTCGTCCAATAATTATAAAATTCAATAATTTTAGCTTTGATTTTAATGTGACAATCAAAACATGTCCATTCGACGTTAAAATCCTTCTCTGGGCATAACAATACAATATATTGAAAATGAATTATCCAATAATCTCAAACAAAACGTATTCTTCGACGAAACAAAGCGTATAAATCACGTGACCTCGCCCAAAATGTTATGAGAAATAAAATGTTGAGGAATAATGTGAAGTTCATCAAAAATGAAATTTCGCGGAATATAATTCGAAGTGAACAATTGCGTTTGAATAAGATTTATAGCCGAAATAAAAACAGAAAAAATCTGGAACTAATGAGAATCACACGTTGTAAAAAAGCGTATAGAAAGCGGGAACGGATTCTGAATGCACGAAGGACGAAAGAAAAAAGAAAGAATGCGAAATATCGCGCACGTCAATTAGAAAAAAAATCGAAATCGCACAGAGATAAGAGAGAAATTGATATATTGAATTTTCGTGATAATTTTTATAATCGTTTGATGAGAAATAGAGAATCTTCTCCGAAAGCAAAACTTCAACTTCAATTCATCAAGTTTCGGTCTGAAACAGCTTCAATCGTATACTTTTGTTGTGAAGGTCTCTTTTTTAGATGTTCAGTTGTAACACTGAATGGACGAAAAATCATCGAAAAAAGCGGCCACGAGTTTCTAACCAAAATTAACAACTTCCCATACGGTTTCATATGCAACACATGCAAAAATTATGCATATCGTGGCAAAGTGCATCAATCTTCAACCAGCAATGGTCTCCAGTTCAGGCAAATACCAAAATGTGTAACAGAACTGTCAGATCGTGAAGAAAGGATGGTAGCACCAGTATTAAATTTTATGCAAATTCGGGCATTAAAGCCATATGCGTTAAATCCACAGTTAGGTCTAAAAGGTAGTGTAGTGAATATACAAGTTGATATCAATGATATGCTCCAAGTATTATCCCACAAATTCAATGAGATCCAAACAATTCAGTTGAAGTTGAAACGACATATTAGTCACAAAAGTGATTACATGTTTGAATCTATCAGGCCCAGTGTTATTTGTGAAGCATTAAAATTTCTAATCACTACACCACTGTACAAAAAATACGCTATTAAAGTGGACAACAACTATATTCAGAACTATGAGAATGATTATCAGGCAGTGGATTTTATCGTTGACACTAATGATATTATTGATGATGCAAAAATTGTAAGTATATCAAGTTATGATATCACCAATATAGTTGAGCACGATAGAATCCTTGAAAATTCAAAAAAAGAAAAGAGGGAAATTAAACAATTGATTGATTTTTCACAAATAAATAACGATGAGGTCGTGCTGGTTGATAATAATGCGGACGTCCTTGAGATTTATGCTCCAATTGTTAAAATAGTCGCACCGGGACAAGATAAATATCCATTAGCATGGCATAAAATTGAAGACTTGGATGAATTATGTTTTCGAAAATTTTTTGGAGGGTATTCGTTCAATTTACCGAAATCAATATCTTATTCAGATCGTGTGAAATCAGAGGTGAGACGTCATGATCGACGTTCGTGCATTCCTACGAGAATTTTGTTCATGGCCAAAAAAAATTTAGAAATATCATGTTCATCCAGTATTAATATATGTTTAAGGAGAAATAAGAAAAGTGCCAATGATAACATCAATGTTGCCAAAGCATTAGATGCTGATTTTCGTTCCAACTTAATTGATTTTGATGATGGATTTAGAATGTTGAAATTCATTCGATCCTCGCCAGCACATTGGGAACATAAGAAGAAAGAACTATTAGCAATGATTTGCCAATTGGGTAAACCTACTTTTTTTCTAACATTATCCGCTGCTGAGAGTCATTGGCCTGAATTATCGCAGACTTTAATGAAGTACAGTGATAAGGGTACAACGTTGTCTATAAAGGAAGCGTATAATTTGGATTATAATATCAAAACTGATTTGATTCGGAATGACCCAGTGCCCTGCGCACGATATTTCGATCATAAGGTTCAAAAATTTATGTGACTGTTGATACAAAAACAAAGTGTTTTTGGAGAATATATACTTCAAGACAGCTATCAAAGAGTTGAATTCCAACAACGTGGCCGCCCACATGAACATATGCTCCTATGGTTGAAGGAATCCCCCAAATGAGTGTAATAGTGATGCAAAAAGCAATGGTCAACTGATTAATTTTATTAATGTTTCTCACGTGTAAATATGATGAAAAAAATCCGTACATCAAGTTGCAAATGCACAAGCATGGTCATAGCTGTTATAAGGGACAGGAGAATAAAAAATTAATCACAAGACTGCGAAGCCCCTTCCCAATCGCTTAAGCAGTAAACGGCCAAAGGCACTTTAGACGTCTTAAGGTGCAACTTTTAACGCAAGATTTATTGTTAAATTGACTCTGTGTGCAGGGAGCGTGTTACGCATTGTCTGCCATGTATTTGAACGATGTATCGAACCCACGACCTGGGATAGAGTGTCTCGTGCTTTAATGATCAGTAGGCCAGGCAGACTGAATTTAGGCTCTGTATGAGCAAATCCTTATCGACTATTAGTCACCTCAAAACACCAGGTATTGAGGGATGAATAGCAATGTTGGCTCCATCGAAAAATAATTCGTACGAGGAGCAAAGGCGATAGACACACAGGTATTGATAAAGTTTGATATACGAACGTCATTGGCTCAAGGAGCAACCATGATGAATCT
Source organism: Diachasma alloeum (assembly GCF_001412515.2). Classification (NCBI taxonomy): domain Eukaryota; kingdom Metazoa; phylum Arthropoda; class Insecta; order Hymenoptera; family Braconidae; genus Diachasma; species Diachasma alloeum. The sequence goes on along the minus strand of NW_021680471.1, from coordinate 97,860 downwards.
TAGCCCATGGAAGGTCTCCAGGTGTAATTTCAATACCATCACTCTAATCGTCATGAACGTGAGAAACGTAACGAATGGACAAGAGGCTTACTCCAAAAGGATGGGTACGTTAGATACTCAAATATGGGCAATTTTTTTTTGCAATTCCATTAATCATCGGGAACGACGACTGTGGCCAGCGTATCCGCAGTTTATTGTCTCTTTCGGCACTTGACTTTGAGCGGTAGTATCCGCAACTTATTGTCTCCCCCGAGAATCGACTTTGAGCGGTCGTATCCGCAATTTGTTGTCTCTCCCCAGAATCGACTTTGAACGGTCGGATCCGCAAAAGTGGAGGTTTTCGGCTCAGCAAGCATACGGGGTTTTATCATTCTACCACGTGTCGACCATCTCCACTACAAGGCGTCCTATCCGAGCATGTACGGGTGAGTATTTTCATTGCACCAGCTGTGAGGCAATCTGAATTGCAAGGCTTCCATTCGGAGCATGTACGGGTGAATATTAGCCTGCCAAGTTAAGAGGCTATTCCAGAATTCACTACAGACAAATAAAAAAAACGATGGCGTAATATATGACAAGACTGTAGGAATTTTTTCAGATTTTTTACGATATTTTTAGACCTAGCCAAAACGATTCAAACATCTTATGGGATTATGACCGTGAAGAGAGGGATAAAATCAATATCCCTGATTTTATTGAGAAGATATTCACATTATTATTATAAAATTCCAGCACGTGTTCCCAAACGACTGACGAATGAAGCAAATGTTTCATCACGGTCCTCGGGTCATTTTTCATTAAATTAAAAAGCTGGATTATCGCTCAAAACAGGGGTTTTTAGGCTGGTCTCAATGATTCACAACGTGTTGAATTCTTTCCGGATTCTCTGAAATGACTATTCAACTATCTCTCCATCGTCTCGTAAAATAATGGATATTTTGTCTTATACTCAATTAAAGAAAAACGCAAAAGAAAATTCAGGAATTTTCAGAGGGTGACAAGTGCTTGGATTAGATAGTGTCATTATGAAGGCCATATACCTGAAATGGAGAAGGTCAGTCCGCTGGCTCGCCCTCCCCTCGAAAGGGACTAAGCCTTTTATTACCCTCAATATATCATAAACTGCCTTTTTGTTTCGAGAATAACATTTTTTATTATTTCGCGTTGTAAATAACAAAATTCACATGATGGTATCACGCGTATTCCGACGATAACAACAAAACTTAAATGGAGCAAATATTTTAATTTGAAGTGATGACTGGTCTTTATGCAATGCCCCCTTCTCGTTTGCACTAGAATAGTAATGGTGTTTTTTTCATGGTCTGCTTTTGCTTTCTAGGGTGAGCAATCCAAATCCCTCTGGATTCTTTATCCAATCCCACGCAATCCAAATTTATAAACAATTTAATTGTTTAAACTGAGTTGGCGCAGGAAGTATTGATAATGAATGACAATACTTCAAGCTCCGTAAAGTTGGGCAGCCAAAGTACCAATGTCGACACGTTGACTATGTCAAAATTACCTGCTTTTTACCTGCTTTTCTTCTGCACAAACCAAAAAAAATCTTGTACATTTTTTTCCCCGAACAAAATTGATTTAAAAAAATAGGACGTGAAGCTAGGCGGCTAGATTAACGCGAGTCGGTCAGTGAGTGGCGAAAAAAAAGTACTATCTATCTACTTAGTTTCTGCGAAAAATGTAAACTGGAAGTAATGATTCTTCTGGAGATGTCTACATACTGGGCTGAAGCCACAAAGTAGGTGACTAGGAGAGTCACACAAAGTGATTGAGAAGCTTCTACGAATTATGTGCTTCAATTCTGAGCCAACTAGAAAATTTTTGCTTCACCTATAAACCTCTGAATCTACAATGATTATTCAAGGCCCAATCCAAAATGGCCTCCAGGGGTTTTAACCTGAGTCAATGATTTCAGGAAATTATCTGCTTCAATTCTAAGCCCACTAGAAAATGTCTGCTCCACTAACACACCTCCGAATCTGCAAGGATTATTCAAGGCTCAATCCAAAATGGCCTCCGGGGGCCTTAGCCTTGGCCAATGGCTCCAGCAGTGTTACCAGACCGTCGTACATCAAATTTGTAGATGGCGTAACAGAATTTCTGTAGATTTCTTTGCATCTTTTTTCCTTCTAATTTCTTCAATCAATAAGTACAGAATAAGTATATTCGACATGAATTTGTTAAAGATTTTTTTTACGTTTTATGATCATCTGTAGTAAATTTCCATTGAAATCAATCATTCTAATTAAACCTCCGTCGATATAGTAGAGCTTACCATCAAAACAGCGGTAAAATTCATGTGAGTTCCGGAAGTATTAGTACAACATTTTTTAATTGAGATGGAAGGGAAAAATAATAGTAGAAATAGAAGAAACCCAACTGTTTATTTAAATGCTGAGAGTGAATAAATTTATGAAGAAATAACACAATATAATCTGCATTGATAAGAATAATAAAAGTTGTCAGAAGAATGATATTTATGAGTTNAATGCTGAGAGTGAATAAACTTATGAAGAAATAACACAATATAATCTGCATTGATAAGAATAATAAAAGTTGTCAGAAGAATGATATTTATGAGTTGTCGTCTGAGGTTTCGTACATGAGAGCCGTATGTTTAGAAATGAGTTCTGGTGTCATGTTCAGCTTTGTGGCACTTTTACCATTAAGAAGACACTTAGTATGCATGATCGCCGCCAAAGTTTCTGACTCGAGGCGATTACGAAGGTCTGTTTTATTCAATTTAAGTTGAGAAAAAATCCTCTCTACAGCTGCTGTCGAATAAGGAAGACAGAGCAAGTCGATTGCGAACGAAGAGATGAGTGGGAATTTTTGTCTATTATCACCACGCTTCAAGTTCCATATTGCAAGCCAAAAATCACAAACTTCCATAGAACGAATTTCCTCGGACGTTTTTCCAGGTATCTTACAATTTCTCACTCCACGCCACTCTGTGTCAATATTATTGACACGATTTTGGGAGACAAGATTTGAGAAAAGTGACGCCAGCGGTGCGATGGAAGGACATTCACCAGATCGTACTGCAACTGGATCAAGAACTGAAAGTTGTTTTAGTTTTTGAATATCAGGATCAGCAAAATTGAATCGTTTTACAATTTGTGCTCAGCCCTCGATGTAAAAATTTAAACATCTCACTCTGAACTCGGTCAGGCTAGCTCTGTCCAAAGTGCACTTTCCTTGCTGGATCTCCATCGTTAGTTCTCCTCCAAGATAGATCTTCTCAATAGAGCACTGATTGTGAGGATCTCGGAAATTGATTTTTTCAATAGTAGTTTTGTCTAAGTATTCTTTCTTTTGAAAACAATCAAGCAAACTCGTGTACACTGCTGATACCCTCTCGTGTAAATGATGAATCTGCGTTTTAGTTGATTGCATCTCAACGTTTAAATCAGTAAAGAATGGTAAAACTGCTGCTAGGAACTGGAGATACATTTTTGTTTGAGGTTCATTTAGTCTCTGAGAAATCATTCCAGGAGCTAAAAGTCTGTCATTTGTTGTTTCTGTTGAGAAATCGAGTCTTAATGCGTCATATTGTTCGAGGAGCCTTCTAACCACTTGTAACAGAGATAACCACCGTGTGTCAGCAAGTCGTAGGAGTTTGTGAGGTTTTACATTGAGTATTGCTTGAGCTACAGCGAAACTTTGTTGACGTTTATAACTATTTTTAAAATAATTCCATACATCTCGAGGAACATCTTCGACGACACATGGAAGTTTACTACAGGCAGAACTAGCACATAATGCCCATGAGTGACAAATACATTTCTGTAGAAATAAATTTTCGATAGCTTTCTGCAACAACGCTGCCAACGAATGGTGTGCACCAAACATATTATTGGCTTCGTCCGCAGCGAATCCTCTCAGATTTTCCTTCCAGGGTACGTTGTGTTTGGTCAAAAAATCTATGATTACCTTGTACAAATAAGAAGCAGAAGCATCTGACACAGGGAGCAGAGCTAAGAAACTGTCAATGATTGCATTCCCATCGAAAAATCGAACGATCAATGCTCAATATTTTGTTCCACCAATGTCTGTCGACTCATCGACCAGCAAGGAAAATTTTTTCGTCTTGATGAATGCAAGAGTTTGTTCGAAACCATAGAGACCTGTTACATTCCTAATAATCGCCGTACACTTAGTACGATTGCATGAAATTTTCTGAGCTACAGGTGAGTCTCCAAAAATGTCTTTTGTCATTTCTAACAGAGGACCAACACTATTCACAGAATAGTTTTGTTGCACAATGAATGCTGCCAGTTTAATCTCTGCCTCTTTCACCTGCAATGCAAAAGCTGTGGCCTTATGCAAACTAGTTGTAATTGGGATCTGTTGACGAATACTCTGAACTGCAAGTTGATGCATTTTTCCATCAGCATGCTTTTGTACGTCTGCCTTTCCTCCAGCTGTACTATAATCTTTCTGACATGCTTCACACCGAAAAAATAACTCTCTCTTCGAACTTGGTCTAAGCCAATTGCTCATTCCCTGATTCAATCTCCAAGCATCATTATATTTTTGAGAATATTTCTAACGCTGACGTTTTTTATTCCTCTCATTGCTCCCAGTAAGTTGACGTTCGCAATCTTCATCATCTCCTCGAGCCATTTGTGCTTCATTCGATGAAGAACAATATTCTTCTGAAGATTCATCCATTTTTTATTTCACTGAAATATGACTCATAACAATGAAACGCCTGCTAGATAAAATATATGACGAACAATCAACATATTATATTTCTTACAATAATTACCTCACGTTTCCTGACCTCACGAATTAATTTTTCCGCCGGTGTTTGAATCGAGATCAACCGTGATAAACTTATGATGAATTATCCAGTGAACAGAATACACCTGTAATATTGTAATCTACAATTTTCCAAATTAAATGGTCGATATTTATCCCCAATATGCCGAAATTATAATTACAACAATCAGTCGACAGACGTGTCAACAAACTAACCTTATTTTTCGTTGTTCTTTTTTTACGGTAGCAATGATTTTATGGATTACTTAATCTGGACAATTAAACTTTGATACTTTCTCAGATCAAATTATTCTTCTTTCTACATCCAATTCTCGAGAAATTAATTCAAATACTCTCTTCTATTATGTCACACAGAAAATGGCAGACAGGGGATTGTAACGCAATGAGAGTGGCAATAGGAGACGATGACCAATGATGTTCTCGGAAAACTAGTAACCTGTAATACTCTGTCAAAAATAATCAGTGCTACCACTCATCAAAAAAAAGTTACTGGTTCATTGAAAAATTGCCGCCAAAAGGATTCTCATGACTTGCCATTCTTCTAGCATAACATTTAGCTTTCGATATTCAACCTTGAATTTGTTAGACGAATATTTACTCTTAATATTCATCTCGTCGCATTCAGCCTTTGATATTTTGCAATCCCTCAGAAATCAGCACCTGCTGACTTACCGTTAGTGAAATAGAGGAGCCGATTTCACCCTAGCGTTTTGCCGATACAATTTGAATTTTTTATTGGTATTTTCTAAAGTCTAAAAAATCGACATGTAACGCTCTTGCATGGCTTGGTTCCCCCTACAGAATAAAAAATTCTGGAAATTTCTTAGAAATTACTGAAATTTCTTTGAAATTAGTCAAAGAATCTGTGTTCTTGGAATAGGCCAAATTTTCTTTGAATGTACAGAAATTTCTGTGAATCTGGCAACACTGGGCTCCAGCGAATTATCTGCTTCAATTCTGAGCCCACTAGAAAATTTTTGCTCCCCCAATAAACCTCTGAATCTACAAATATTGTTTAAGGCCCATTTCAAAATGCCCCGGAGGCCATTTTGAATTGGGCCTTGAATAACCCTCGCAGATTGAGAGGTGTGTAATACGTAGACAGGACGTCTTAAGTTACAGATATATTGATTTCCGAATTTTTGTAAACGATTCCGCACCGTGTGATGGGATCATGTGATTTTTTCCTGAATTTCTAACTTATATTTTTGGGCAGCATAAACAATTCAAAAATTTGGATAAAAATTTGACCCACTGGCAGTACGTCGTTATGGAGGTTGGTGAAAAGTCAAATGATTTTATGACAGTCTCTAGCCAGGTAGCAGACGCTGGAGCGGTGCAGTGAACTTCCCAGGTCATACAGCCGAAGTCTCCCAGGGCCCGCTTCCAAGCTATATTGCTACACAGGAAAGAATGGTCTTGCATTTGAGTGGTGGGGCATACTGAGCCATACTTCAATTCAAGAGTGAGAGTACCTAGCCACGACCATTCTCTTGTTAGCAGGACTATGCCTGGATTGAAGCATAAGACAATTGACAATATTCTCTTCCTTTCAAGATGAATGAAAATTCTCATTTTCAATTATTTTCTCCTTACAACTATTATTTAGAATAACGCCGGAAATAATAAACAAATTCAGGAAAAGCCAAGCTGTTGCGGTCAAAATTTGTAATTGAACTGTTTTTTCTGCAATGAAACGAAGAGAACAATCGTTCTTCTAAATTTCTCCAATCTGCATTGAATCTTTTTAATATAATTTTCAAGGTATACATGAAAAATTTGCTAATTGAATTCGATTTTGGAAAAAAACATTGCAATTTTCTTCAAGCTTTTCTTTTTTTTTCTCTAATCAAGTTAAGGGTATCTTCATGAAAAAGTGAAATCCGAAAATGTGTTCGAAATGATGAGTACAAAAATTTCGGCCATTTTCCCCATTTGAACTGAAAATCTGAAATTTTGTGGTCCTCAGGTCGGTCGGCGTTGGACGGATGAATATTACCATAGCCATTCGGAGGTCATCGATGACTCATTGTCACGTTACTTACGAAATAAGAAATCGAATTGTTCGTTCGTTTCTTGTCCAGGTATATAGGGGAGGTGGTTCTCACCTATTTGTCCTTCTAATGAAATAACTTCTCACGATTTTNGATAAAAATTTGACCCACTGGCAGTACGTCGTTATGGAGGTTGGTGAAAAGTCAAATGATTTTATGACAGTCTCTAGCCAGGTAGCAGACGCTGGAGCGGTGCAGTGAACTTCCCAGGTCATACAGCCGAAGTCTCCCAGGGCCCGCTTCCAAGCTATATTGCTACACAGGAAAGAATGGTCTTGCATTTGAGTGGTGGGGCATACTGAGCCATACTTCAATTCAAGAGTGAGAGTACCTAGCCACGACCATTCTCTTGTTAGCAGGACTATGCCTGGATTGAAGCATAAGACAATTGACAATATTCTCTTCCTTTCAAGATGAATGAAAATTCTCATTTTCAATTATTTTCTCCTTACAACTATTATTTAGAATAACGCCGGAAATAATAAACAAATTCAGGAAAAGCCAAGCTGTTGCGGTCAAAATTTGTAATTGAACTGTTTTTTCTGCAATGAAACGAAGAGAACAATCGTTCTTCTAAATTTCTCCAATCTGCATTGAATCTTTTTAATATAATTTTCAAGGTATACATGAAAAATTTGCTAATTGAATTCGATTTTGGAAAAAAACATTGCAATTTTCTTCAAGCTTTTCTTTTTTTTTCTCTAATCAAGTTAAGGGTATCTTCATGAAAAAGTGAAATCCGAAAATGTGTTCGAAATGATGAGTACAAAAATTTCGGCCATTTTCCCCATTTAAACTGAAAATCTGAAATTTTGTGGTCCTCAGGTCGGTCGGCGTTGGACGGATGAATATTACCATAGCCATTCGGAGGTCATCGATGACTCATTGTCACGTTACTTACGAAATAAGAAATCGAATTGTTCGTTCGTTTCTTGTCCAGGTATATAGGGGAGGTGGTTCTCACCTATTTGTCCTTCTAATGAAATAACTTCTCACGATTTTCGTCAGCAACCTGGAGGTCAGTCGAAAAGAGACTTCCTAAGAGTCTGCAAACGTGATTGTTATTTCCAACTCTTCGCTATTGTTAACATTCGCGAATAAACGGTCTAACATGCCGAAAATTCGAAAAACTATGGAGATTCCATTGGTGGGTTACGCAAAACCGGAAATGTGTGGAGAACAATTGCCTTCAAATCAAGATGTTTTGGAGTGTTATTTTTATTATACGAGACACAGTACTCCAAAACTCTCAGCTCGGGAAACTGCGCTGTGCGTAGTGCGAAAGTGCACTGTCTTCTGGAATTATGCAGGGATTCCAATCGTGGATGAATCCCATGCTACGAAGATGATGACAAAATTGGTGAACAATTACAAAACTGTTTTGAAGTACGGCGCTATGAAGAAAAAATATTGGAACTATCAGGAGAAAACAATTGATTTCAAATGTATGCTAAGGTGATTTTTCAATATTTCTCATCGGAAAAAAGTTAGTGTCATAAGAGATGGACCAGTTCAAGATCTACTGAATTTTCATTTAAAAAAGAAAACCGAAGAAGAGGTACGTTTGACCGAGACCATCGATACGGGGAAACATATTGCTCACAGTGCGTCGAAACAATTAGATTAGAATATGCGCGGCTGGTCACTTAAAGCGCCCAGAGTCACCTAAATCATACGACCTTTTGTAACATCCGCCTTAGTTTCGGTCAGTCACACAGCCCCAGCCCTGTGTTTCTCACTAGGCTAATAAGGCTGGTGACAGCCGCTTGTTGTAAGTCCTCTGCTTCCAGGAAAGCCTGGCCCCAGATTTTATAGCGACGGAGTGCTAATAGGGAGCATTCACATAAAATGTGGATGACGCCCTCCTGATCGCCTCCGCACAGTCTGCAGTCTTCTTATTCTGCAAGTTTCATCTTGAATAGATGAGCTCTGAGAGCTGTATGACCCGTGAGGAGCCCTACTGCTACCCTCAGATCCCCTCTGTGCAGCTCCAGAAGCTTTCTGGTTCTAACTCTTAGTTGCCCCTTCATAAGGAGTTTCGCTTGTCTGCAGGTCGCAACTTTCTCTCAACGCCTGACATGATCTCGCCGGAAATATTCTTTGATAAGAGTTTTTCCCACTGCGAAGGGCATGCCAAGCAGGCCGTGTAAGGGCACCCTTTCTGTACCCTCCTTAGCCAGCTTATTTGCCTCTTCATTACCCAGAATCCCATGGTGGCCTGGTACCCAGGTTACGGTGATCTGGTTCTTTTTACCCAGTGTGTCCAATGCCTGCATGCATTCCCACACCACCTGTAACTCTGTAGTGGGTTTTTCCAGGGCGTGAATCGCCGCCTGGCTGTCATTGCAGATGAATATTTTCATCCTTTTTGTGTCTCTCGCCTTCAGATACTCTGCAAACTTGAGTATGCCCAGCATTTCTGCTTGAAAGACGGTTGAATANGTAGAGCCAGAGGATCATTTTAGGATTGAGTCCCCATGTCCTGCCCATAGCTCTTCTGCACGCCTACATAGAGGCAAACACTTTATTTCTCTGTGTACAGATATGTTCTTTCCAGCTGAGTTTATTATCCAGGGGGACACCCAGATATTTCACTCTGCTGGTGTAGTTTATCTCCGAGCCATTTAGCTTCAGAGGTTGGATCTTTTCCAGTTTATAATTTCTGGTGAAAACCAGGACTGTTGTCTTGGCTGGATTTACCGATAGGCCAGTTTCCCTGCACCAGTCCTCAATGATATGAAGGCTGTTGCCATCAGGTCCCTTAGCCCCCTCAGAAATCCGCCTCTCACAACAACTGCCACATCATCGGCGAAACCGGTGATGTGGAAGCCGGCCTCATTTAGTTGATTTAGAAGTCCATCTACAACCAGGTTCCATACCAGGGGCGAGAGAACTCCCCCCTGCGGACAGCCCCTAGTCGGACGTCCCTCCACATATGCCCTCCCATGTTCTGCCGACAGTCTTCTGCATTTCAGCATGTTTTGTGTCCAAGCAATGATAATCTTGGACACCTGTCGTTCTTCCAGGGCTTTCTCTATAGCCGGATTCGAAGTGCCATCAAAAGCCTCCTCAATATCCAGAAGGCACCTATGGGAAACCCCTTGACCTCCAGTTGTCTCTCAATCAGTCCCACCAGGTGATGTAAGGCGGTATCTGTTGTACTTCCCTCCCTATATGCATATTGACAGGGGGAGAGGGGTTTGTCAGCCAAGGGCCCGGCTTTGATGTGTCTATCCACCAGCCTCTCCAGGATCTTCAGGATGAAGGATGTGAGGCTTATAGGACGGACGTCTTTTGATTTTATATAACCGGTTTTTCCAGGCTCGGGAATGAATACTATCTTAGTCTCATTCCACACTAGGGACATGTTTCAGGGCTATACTAGCTCTGAGTATCTCGGTTAGGGGTCCCGTGATAGTTTCTATCCCTTCCTGTAATGGGGTTGGGTAGATCCCGTCTGGTCCCGGTGCCTTGAAGGGTTCAAAGATTTTGATGGCCCACTTGACCCTCCAGGGCTGCACTACTTTATTTGCCAATGCTTAATCATGGGTTTCGTAGACATCCCTCTGATTTTGCATTGTTTCTTTATCCCTCTCCTGGGCCTGTACGAAGCCTGGAAAGTGAGTGTTCATAAGGAGTTTCAGAGTCTTTCCCATGGTTTCCATGTGGCTGCCATCTGGGTCCTGTAGGGTCCCTAGATAAGGAGTCTTGTTTGTTCCAAGAATTTTTGCCAGCCTAGAGGTCTCCGATTGACTCTCCACGTTGCTTGTGAAAGCCCTCCAGCAGTCCTCTTTGGCTGCCTTTATTGCCTTGTTGTAATCTGCGAGAAAGCCTCTGTAAGTTTCCAATGCGGATTCTTTACGGGGGCCCGCTCTCATGTTCTTAGCTTTGTTAAAAGCTTTTCTAGCCTTGCCCCTCAGCCCACCGAGTTTCTCTGACCACCAAGGAGTCTCAGTAAGCTGCCCTTTCGGGATTAGCCTGCAGATTGTCTCGAAGGAATCCATGATGGCCTGGTTTAGGGCAATCGAAGCCTAAATTGTCGAAACGATTAGAAACGAAAAAAACATCACAGCCATCCAAACAAGGTATATTTCAGAAAATAATTCTGTTAAAATTTTATTGAAATTTCCATCGCATTAACATCTAAGGTGTCGATATCATGAGAATTGAGATTTAATTTATCATGGAATCGTGCATAAAATTTCTTATTCATCTGGAAAATTTAAGAAAAATTTTCGTGTCAAGCGATTATTGAAATTTCAATGAGAGCATGAATTTCCAAACGCTTTGTGAGAATTGAGCATTAGATACGATTTAATTTCCATTATATACAAAATTTAGATAAATTGTTGTCTAACTTTTCCCGATTTTCAATATTTTCCAGTCTTCGATTGACCGAAAAATTAAAAATTCCGCCATTATTCAATGACGAAGCATTCATAAATTTCATACAATTTTATAATTGTAAAAATTTTCTAGATTTTTGACTAGAAATTCCAAGAGTAATTTACCAACAGTATTGGTCGCTTTTCACCCTGTTTGCATATAATAATTTAGGTCTATTTGACATCAATTTGCGATTAGAAGAATTAAGAGAAATTCAGATATGTTCCTTAAGGGTTTTTATTATGTGTTTCCCAAAGAAAAATTAAGTCAAAAAAATTTTCGATAGAGATGAATTGAAGTTTGTCTATTCATTTGTCTCTGGAAAAACTCACATGACGCACATATTCTACGTTCTCCGAATTATTTTTTTTTCGATTTTCCTCCAAAAAATCAGAGAGAGAAGCAAACATAGAAAATATCCGTCTGGAGAATCGCGTTGGAAACAAAGTTCTACGGAGAAAAATTTCATGATAGGATTAAAAACTATTGCCTGCTCTGTAATCGATATTTGAGAGATAAATCATTGGGGAGTCCGTAATTAATCCATTCCATGCATGTCTCCTTCTAGCTGGACCCAGTGGAATCGCTGCGAATGGTGCCAATTATCTTCTCGATGAGCTTGAAGATATTCTGGAAGTGTTAGAGGAAATGGACGACAATGAAGAAATAGACGACAACTATGAGGCCAAAATCCCACGTTCACAGGCAAACAAGTTGAGACTTTTAGACCCGAATATGACAGCCATCTTGGATAGAGCCAAAACCAGTAACCGGGATGTGGCACGTGTGATAGCTGCTACTTTAATACGTGTCGGAATAAGTCTAAATGATGTATATTTGAGTCATGAAAGTATCCGCGTGAATCAACATATACATCGAGAGACCCTGACTGATATAATTCGAAAGGATGCATCGAAAAGACCGTGCCATGTCCTCACCGTGCACTGGGATGGCAAGCAGCAGTCAGCACCAGAAAATAAATTTGAACAAATTGACAGAGTTCCAGTTTTAGTATCAGGGGATGAGTGGCATCAACTACTCGGTGTTGCACAAACTACAAAGAGGAACAGGAAAAGAACAAGCAAAAGCGATCTATAATTATTTGGAGGAATGGGCTATAACCAACGATGTATGCGCTATGGTGTTTGATACAACTTCAAGTAATACGGAAAGTTCAAATGGTGCTTGCATATTACTTGAAGAGTTGATCGGTCGTGATCTTCTGCATTTAGCTTGTCGTCACCACATTCTTGAACTCTTGCTCAAAATAGCTTTTCGAACATCAATGGGGGATACTTCCAGTCCTGACGTTTCCATTTTCAAAAAATTCCAAGAACATTGGAAAAACATAGATGTAAAAAAATTTTTACCTGGAGTACAAGATGAAGAAGTGAAGGATGCAGTTCATCGTGATTCAGCAGATATTCTGGCGTTCTCCGAGAAAGAATTACATGTAAATTAAATGATGATTCAATGAAAAATATGATGCATTTAAAGTTTTCATTTTCGTAATAATTGCAGGCAACGACTAAGTCATGAATATTTTATTTTTCTGCTCATAGAATAAATCCAATCGTTCTGACTACAAAGAATTCCTGGAATTGGTGATAATTTTCCTGGGTGGAAATTTACCCGGAGGAAATTCTTTCCGAACTTTGGGTCCAATTCACCATGCTAGGTGGATGTCCAAAGCGATTTACGCACTCAAAATTTGTTTATTCAGGACGCAATTTAACTTAGAGCCAGAAGAAGAATCAAGTCTGAGAAATATGTGTATTTTTATTGTCCTTATCTACCAAAAAGCGTGGTTCACAGCATCGCACACCGTCACAACGCCAAATAATGATTTGTTACTTTTAAAACAATTAGCAGCAAATGCAACTGGTTCTCATGGTGTCTTCTCGGAAATTTGTACGGTTGCATTCAACAAATTCGCTAATCATCTTTGGTACCTATCGGAGAGTTGGTCGCACTCGCTTTCTTCGATGAGAATGTGAGTACAGACTGTAAGAAGAAGATGTGTCAGGCTATAAAATCTTGTCCTGCCCTCAATAATAAAAGACAAAATAGGAAAACCAGAATAAAAAATCTGCAAGTGTATGGAGATTTGACTTTGGATTGCTTCGTTACTAGCAATACGATAAAATTTTTTGAGATTTTGAGGATCGATTCCAATTTTTTGAACAGTGATCCAGCAACATGGGAGGAAAGAGACAACTTTTTAATTGCATGTAAAATTGCCAAATCTCTCCGTGTAACGAACGATATTGCCGAAAGAGCAGTATCTCTTGTGAGTGAGTATAATGACTTACTCACGAAAGATGAGGATAGCAAACAGTGTTTAATGCTCATTGTCCGAAAATTACGAGATTTGTCTCCGAATTGTACAAGGCAAGACTTGAAATTTTCTTTGCTAGATTCATTGTAAGATCAACATATTAATAGTTGAACTGGCGTAAACGAGAATTTCGAAATTGATTTTATTATTATTCTTGTTGAAAATAATTGCAACTTTCAATAAATTATTTGAATCAACTATTTGAGTTTTCTTTACCTGTGAAAATATTCAAAGGTTTTGTAAAAATCGCACAACATTCATGCGAAACAATTGCATTTTCAGTTTTTAATACAATTACGCTGAAAATTAAACTAAGACTTTCACTCCTAATTAAGATATTTCCACCAATCAAATTTTGTTTCAATCCTGATGAAATCGAGAATCCAATCATCTTGTTTTTCATTGAGATTATGGAAAAATTGACAAAAATAAATGTTAACTGGACAAAACAGAGTCCGATGTTGTGAGGCATTTTTCCTTTCTAGAGGTTATAGTGCGATAGTTGAACAATCATTTGACAGAATTCCAACTCAATTAGTCCATTCTAACAGGTGTTTAGAGCTTCGTGAAAACCTCAATTTTGCGCGAAAATCCTATTTTTTATTCAGTAACAAATAATTCCAGAAGCACAAAAAAAATCTCGATTCATTCGTCGTCCTCCTGATAATCGGATTGGGGCAATGGATTTTGATAAAGTTAATAATTGGGTGGTAAATGACAATTGTAAGGGTATTTTCCCGGGTTGTTCACCCAGGAAAAATCCTAACTACTTTTTAGCCGTCTCTATCGCTCAATAGTCGGGCGCCAGCTGAACCTTCACGGGAGGTTCAACGAAAACCGGCCTCTGAGGCAAACTCGTCCACTCAGAGGACTTTTTGGCTGGACAATGGGTTGCCCAGCTGACATCAGCGTGATACGGTAGAGTGGGCGAGGTCCACCAGGAGTATTACCACCACATCCTCACGAGCCTTTGCAGGCCGTGTATTACACCTTGCGGTGTAACTTTCCATAATGAATTAAACTCATGACCTCCCGGAGAATCTTTCGACTCTGGCAGTGTTCATTCTCCTCCCGAGTATTTCGACTCGGGGGAGTTTTTTCAGAATTAATGCAAATCAGCCGGGACTCCTTAGAGCCTGGGACGCCGAGAGGCTGATCCGACCAAAGTGGAACACTGTTACCCACTTCACGACCACCCACACTCTCGGCCACTAGTTACCGCTTCGGTCATCGCTCGTCGCCGCCTCCGGGTACTCAAATGTCGGCACATGGTCGGGTCGACAGGAGGACGATCTCTACTCCAGACCCACGGGCCCATGTGCTCGGCATTTGTTTCGCCGAGCCGGATGACGCCGGAAACAACAAAGTCGTCACTTCGTGTGCCGAAATAACTCTTTTTTACTAGTGGGGGATGCAGGAGCATCCCCCTACGCTCGCCGCCAACGGTTATTCACCGAGGCGACGTGGAGTCCGGAACTCCTTATCCTGGCTTCTTCAGCCATTCTACCATCCAGCACACCGAGAGATTATTTCAACCTCTCGGTTCAAGCGCTCGCGTTCGACTGCCTCGGAATCTTACTAGGGCCTTGCCTCCTAGTCTGGGTATCTCGGCGACGATAGGTCATTCCGTTACCCTATCCCCACCAATCAACCCGACGGGATCACGGAGGTACCAGTCCTTTCACCTGGCCGTTGGTCCCTAGCCTACTCCGACATAGCCTATAGAATCGCCCAGTTGGACAGCCTGTACGTCGGCCCCATTTTATCTCGGCGACGATAGGTCATTCCGTTACCCTATCCCCACCAATCAACCCGACGGGATCACGGAGGTACCAGTCCTTTCACCTGGCCGTTGGTCCCTAGCCTACTCCGACATAGCCTATAGAATCGCCCAGTTGGACAGCCTGTACGTCGGCCCCATTTCCCCTAGCACATGCTGGGCGAATTCTAATACGGCGATAGTCTAGTAACGCCCTCCAGACCTCCACGGTCGCGGTTTCACCCATAACCGCTATGCCTTAGGTCTTTCATTGGTTTGTGGTTTATCTCACCTAGTCCCGGCTTTCTTCAGCCGCTTCTAGGTGTCACTACGTATCTCTCTTCAACAATTTTGAGAGTTCACTTATCTTTTTAAGGGGATTTCAACCCGTAACGAGAAAATCTCGTTACACAATTTTTAATTTTATCGACCTTGCTACAGCAAAAACTCCATAAGCATTTCAAAAGCTTTCTGCTATCCGAAAATATGAGTTAAAAATTTCGGGAAAAATCACATGATCCCATTACATAGTGCGGAATCGTTTACAAAAATTTGGAAATAAAAATACTTGTAACTTTGGAAGTTCTGTCTAGCTAGTGTGTAAGTGGAGCAGAACTTTTCTAGTGGGCTCAGAATTGAAGCAGATAATTCGCTGAAGCCATTGACTCAGGCAAAGGCCTCCGGAGACTGCTGTGAATTGGTCCTTGAACAATAATTGTAGATTCAGAGGTTTGTTAGTAGAGCAGAAATTTTCTAGTGGGCTCAGAATTGAAGCAGATAATTCGCTGAAGCCATTGACTCAGGCAAAGGCCTCCGGAGACTGCTGTGAATTGGTCCTTGAACAATAATTGTAGATTCAGAGGTTTGTTAGTAGAGCAGAAATTTTCTAGTGGGCTCAGAATTGAAGCAGATAATTCGCTGAAGCCATTGACTCAGGCAAAGGCCTCCGGAGACTGCTGTGAATTGGTCCTTGAACAATAATTGTAGATTCAGAGGTTTGTTAGTAGAGCAGAAATTTTCTAGTGGGCTCAGAATTGAAGCAGATAATTCGTAGAAGCTTCTCAATCATTTTCTGTGAGTCTCCTAGTCACCTGCTTTGTGGCTTTAGCCCAGCATGTAGATATCTCTAGAGGCTTCGGCAGCAGTGAGTTTTGGAGTACTATGTCTGGTATAATAGAAATAACATTCCAAAACTTGTTTTTTTGGAAGGCAACTGATTTCCACAAATCTCCGGTGTACTGTTACCAATCAAAGGAATCGTTGTTTCTTGTCGCGTGGTAGGCATATTGGCACTCGTTTATTTTTCACAATTCAAATCATGGGAAACGATGAAGTAGCAATCACTATGATGTTCACTGTTGGGAAGTCTTCCTCTGACTGACTGCCAATGCTTACGAGAGAATTTCTTCAGAAGGTATTTCATTAAAAGAACTAAATGAGCAGAAGACACCGCCCCGTCAGCGTAAGTGAAGAATGGGAAAAATGTTTGACTTTCCGCTGCGTAAATTAGTTTCAGATTCAACGTTTACCTGACCCACAGATAATATTCGCCTGTACACCATAACTGATGTCCGAGTTAGAATCACAAAAGTTCCATTCTGACAAAATTATTTATAAGCCTACTAGTCGGGGGCGTATTTCAGTGTCCACTGTCTGGGGGATTCAATGACTTTTACTCGTAGCTATATATTCACGAGGGTGCTGAACGCATTTTGAGTATAAAAATAGGAGGAAGAATTTTCTTTTCCTTAAAAACTTCCTTATTATTTAAAGTCACGTTAAATTTTTTTTTTCAATGTTAATAAATACTTGCTTAATTATAACTGCATTTGTTTTTTTTTATAACAGAATTCTGTTCAAACTGATTCAAACAGATTGTTTCTTTGATTTCATAAAATTGTTTCTTCCAATTAAGTAAAACTTTATTTGATACTTATAATACACAAATTAGAGGGGAAAACGGGGTGAACTAGGCCATGGAGTGAAATGGACAGTTTTAATCGTAAAATTCATCTTTGAAAGACGAAAATCTACTCGGTATATTATTTGGAACGGTTTCATTCTGTTTTCAGAGGCCCAAACATCAAGCGGGTTTTTTTTTTAAATATTCGGCCCTCTGCAGTTCTGCCCCCTCCCCTTTACCATACGTGATATATTTGATCCAAATAAACGTTCATTCTGAATGAACAAACCATTCATTTGATTCTAATAAACGGTGTATTTGGAATGAATAAACAGTTCATTTACATTTGATAAGATTTTTTTTAATGAATATTTTATTTATTTCATGTAAATTAATCAATTTCGTTGAAACAAGTAAACGAGTTTATTAATTTTTAATAAATATATTCTTGAGTCGAATTAAAGTTTTTCAAATAATTACTTTTATTTAATTTAAATGAGTCATTTTTCTGGCTGTGGTCTCAAATAAAAACGTGAACAAGAAATTTTGTCGCATAAAAAAATGGATATAATATTTATCAACTATTCTGATGGTTGAGAAATATTTTTCAGTGTTTCAGTTCAGGTAGTCTCGTGAATAAGCATAGGCAGATCTTCCATGTCTGAAGATGCTCGCTCTTGGTACCTGGAGAAGGACTGTCATAAAGCTATAAAGCCATTTGACTTTTCACCAACCTCCTTAGTGGCAAATTGCCACTAGGTCAGATATTTTTGTAGAATTTTAAATCGTTTTGGCTAGGTCTAAAAATATCGCAAAAAATCCGAAAAAATTCCTTTAGTCTTGTCATATATTACGCCATCGTTTTTTGATTTGTCTGTAGGTGAATTCTGGATTAGCCTCTTAGCTTGGCAGGCTAGTGGATATTTTTATTCCCCCATGTATAGGGGCAATCTGAACTGCACGGCTTCCATTCGGAGCATGTATGTGGATGGATATTTTTATTCCACCATATGTAGAGGTAGTCATACTGCAAGGCTGTTTGGGAGCAAGTGTGGGTGAATATTTTCTTTCCACCAGGTATAGAGACAGTTTCAACTGCAAGGCTCTTTGTCGGAGCAAGTATGGGTGGATATTTTTATTCCACCAGATATAAAGGCAGTTCTAACTGCAAGGCTCCGTTCGGAGCATTTACGGGCGGAAGCTTCATGCTACTTTACCATCCTAGTCCGCCAGGTCTGCCAACGTGCGGGCCATCTCGTCGAAGTCATCCCGCTCAAATTGACCGAGAAAATGCAGTTCTTCATCGATGTCTTGGATGTGGACAGCCTGGTCTTCTTCCGCGAATGATATGCTGATCGTTGGTGATTGTGGTTCGACAACAGAACATTGTAGAGCCGCCATATGTGCTGATAATAAATACTCAGCTTCAGTGAGATAACAAAGGACTCCTTGAATATGTCGCTAATTGGCGAATTGGTAAGCGCGACCGCGATGCCAAATGACGGGGGGATCGCATGGTATCAGCGGAGTGGTCTGAACACTCATCTGTCGGACTGAATACTCCGGACTCTCGTCTCGAAGGGACAAAGAAATTGCCAGATTTTTGGAGTATGGAGCTGAGTATTTCAGGGTCCAACCCCGTTCAGTTCTGAAGGTGGCAACGAGCGACAACGTCTGTTGCAGATTGGCCATCGCTGGCGAACAAGCACAATTTAGGGCAATCTGTAATGGTGCATAAACGCAAGAAATAAGCACGAGGTGCATCAGGTAGGGTGTGTGGAGTTAAAAAAAACAGGAATTCACTTGACGGTCTATATAAAATTACTGAGGCACTTGTAGCCAAAGTTACTGGCCATAGTCGAAGGGGAAACGACAGAAATTTTCCCCTAAAATCGAAACAATGTGAGAATAGTTTGAACTGATTCTTAAGAGGGATTGGCCTACAGAAGGCAAGGCCGATGCGGCCCAAGGAAAAGGTTTCTCCTAGGAGGGGGAGGAATAGAGGTAAAGGGGAAGTAATCACGAAGAAGGCCTCTACGAGGAAAAAAAATTATTATTTAGTGTGGTGCTAAATAGTACTAGCACGCATTTGAGGCCATAGAGGGCACCGGAAAACATAGAATAACATATAGGCGCTCGAAGATAGCACGAATATGTGCACTGTTAGTAGTTGACAGGCATATATGCAAATTGAGGCAGTCAACTGAGTGACGATCGGAGCGACGAAAATTCCCCAGGTGAGCAGGATTAAAACAATCTCGGATTGTTGGCAATTAATGCATTGATGTGGACAATGGCATGAAATCACTAGAGCATGGGAAAAAATTATACGAGGACGTAGGGATTGACCGGGGACAGAAAGGAAAAAAAATACACCAATGAAATTCAGAGGGATCAAAAAATAAATAAAAAGGAAAAAGGCGGTAAACAATTGAAATTAAAGTGAAGAACGCCCGATGGAACTTCTAGGTGAAGGAACCGAATAAAAGGAAACAACAGGTCGAGGCACGAGGCTCGAAAAAAGGAAATTCGACAGCGAAGCGTACGTATAGTCGCAATTATTCAAACAGATAAGAGGGTGAGAGTTGGAGAGGGAACGATATTTCCTCTCCAAAATTTTTTTTGGAAAACTATTCCGGTCTCTTAGCGAGAATTGGCTCTAAGGCACTGAAGGGGAAGGGAGAAAGGTGTTTAAACATATATACGGGGTATTCTGAGTGAAGTCAACGAGGTTCAAACCCTTACCCCCTTCGATTGTATCGCCGATTTTTTCCCATATTGTCCACATCATTAGCTGACTATTCAATTTTTTTTAGATTTTTTGACGATACCAGGAACCCGCTACGATTTTTTTCATTTTTTCAACTTGTAAGAGCGTAACTCCCGTAAATATTAACCGATTTATAAATTTTTGTTTTCAAAATTTTCGTTTTTCTATCGCCGATTCAATCAACATGGCTATATATTTTTTGTATATCACGTTCCATGAGATTTCATCATGAAAGAGTAAAAAATCCCGCTTTTTCGACTTGGACCCGATTTTTTTTTTCAAAAAAATTCAGTGAATTTGTGGTAGCAAAAAAGAAACTTTCACCACAGGAAATCGTGGTTCTCCTATTTTATCACACCCTTTTGAGAGATATGTCATTATTCAATGTTTTCTGAGCTATTTTTTCGGAACTAAACCATGAAAAATAGCCGTAGTACAATTATACTGTCAAATAGTCATTGTGATTCAAAAGATTATAATAATTTCAGTGATATGATATTGTTCATCTAAATAACCATACGGTGCGCCAGGATAAAGAAATAAGACAATTTTATTATTTTGGGCACAAAATTCAATGTTGAAATCAATGATGAGGAGTTCGATAAAACAATATTATCATTTAAACGGTTAGTGTGGCGATTTCGGTGTTGAAGAATGTAACGCACAGCCGATGGTTTATTTATCCAATGCTAATTCGGCTGTTATAGAACGCGAAATCGAATGAAATCCTCAGATCGTGAGAAACACTTGACATAGACAATTCTATTTGCTTGTGGAATGATACAATGGAATTTCTGAGTCCCAGGGATTGGTCTGCCTGCATCAAATCGTTCCTTTAAATCTGCCGTTGCTCTGACATATTCTTCCTTCGATGAAAATTCTACCTGAACACTAGGCATATTGATTGCAGTCCACGCATGTAGTTCTTGCGGTGTAGTTATTTGGCGGTCCGGGGAGAGTTGTAAACTAGCACGAGCCGCTGCTGCCTTTATAGCTCCTCCTACACTATCACACGACCCTTTGCCATGTGCAGTGATAGAGAAGTGCCACTCCGCATCTATACCAAAGTCTTCCTTGTGATAAGAAATGTTGACGAAATTTTTTATATTCTTATATTGAGAGGGAGCTCCGTCTGAGAAATAATACACTTTCGTAATATTCTTATTAATTGTTTCGATGAAATTGAAATTGGCAACAGCATCATGGTGTAGGCAATCTGAGATTATCGCCAAACTTTTGTGGGCAATGATACCATTCTCTCTGTAATAAACAACGACTGTGTAAATAGTAGCCTGGTTGTTGTTCCAGTGAAACCCAGGCGCCGCATCCTGCCCGACAAATGCGTAGTTCTCGGCGAAATCGCAAATAACTAAAAACTCTCCCTCTTGTAACGAATCTCTCAACAATTTCATATAGTTCCTCTGTTCTTTCGATATGAAGGCATGAGGCAGAAGTTTGTGCATTTTCTCAGAAAACTCATCTGCAAAATCACTAATGTTCTGGATCACCGTTATGAGAGTAGTACGAGGTTTTGAGATCCATTGTTTGTATCTTATTTCGTCAAAATCATTTTCTTCTAATACGTTGGAAATTATATCACGCGAGATGGCACTGTTTGGGCAATTCTCACATTTTCGTAAATAACATTCAGGGGTAGCCGGTTTACAAATCATAAAATCAATGCGGTCCTTGTAAGTCTCCAGGGGATAACGAGTGTCTTCTGTTAATTTCTTCAAATTGGCACCTGAAAATTGTACAGAATTCAATGGTTATTCTTTTTTACTCCCGCCGGCCGCCAGCGGTGGGGCATATGCGTTGGGCGCTACGTTTTCATTGTTGGGGCGTTCAAAAGGTAGTAAAAGTCATGGCGAACGTCATAGCGGAGCTCGATTTCCCATTAGTTTGAAGTTTAGAAAATTGCATTCAAACAAACAATTTTCTACAAATTACTAGATAGACCAAAATTTCCCTAAAAATGAAACGCTCACGTTTCCCTCGGGCGGTGAATTTAAACTAATGGAACTTTTACTATTCGTTAGGAATATAAACAGTTAAAATCCTAATTCACCATAAATGAACAACTGACTAACTTGACGAAGGAGGAAATACAAAAAATTGAAAGTTAAAAACCCGCGACGGAAAAAATGAAATTCGAAAAATTCGTAAATCACCAAAACTAATAAAAAAAAGTCGGGGAATATCCCGATATTAATGATGTTACGTCTATGTGGCTTTGTTCTTTACTTTTTGAAGTTCACAAAGTTTTCAAATTTCAATATTTTCATTTAAAATTTTTAATTTTTAATCCGGTTTATCGATATTTCGAGATGAGTATACCGTACCGAGTATCATTAGCTTTATGTTTTGATGCATAGAACAGACACAGACAGTGCGTGTGCCACTCGATCCAGCCAGAACACAGTGTTTCGGGCGTAGCGTGGCAAAACTGGAAAATCCTATGGTAACGTTCGAGTGTTCCGTCCGAAAAAGTTGAAACAACTCTTTTAAATTCATCAAAACCAATCGCTTCTGAGTGTAGATTTTGATACCGTTAGTGTCACGGCTAGATACTGAATCCTTTTTACTCGGCATTACACTAGAGTATCTGTCGTCATTGTAAAAATTCAGTACTTCAGTAGTGGTTTGAATCGCTAATTTACGCCCTAAAAAAGCAAATGAGTAAAAATTATTATTTCAAGAAACGAGCATTAAAGAGAGAAAGTTAGAGGAATGAGTATAAACTTAGCTTCGAGGCTGGAGTAGAAAGAATGCCTTTGATACGCACGAGCTCTTTTGCCTGTCTAATCATATAATCAGAAGCGCCCATGATATCAGACACTTTTTTTAAACTCCAATCTATCGGTAGTAAAGTCAATAACTGAATTTTCTGGGTCTAAGTGGTCTCTTCTTCGTGAAATTTTTGTTTGAACGTATTGAGCATTGACTGCAAATCAAGAACTTCTTGCTTGGATTCAAAAATCAAATCGCAAGACCTCACCAATTGTTTTTGCAAGTGAGATGCTAATTTCTTCACTTTATTGTCTGGCTGCGATAGGAGACTCGTCCAACAATTGTAGTCCTTGATTAATGATCGGCAATTTAATATCCATGGTCAATTCGGACACATTGGATTGTTGTGAGCAGGGTATACTGTTACTCGACTCATAAGCTACAATATATCAATTGAACCCATTTAAAAAATCTCTGGAAGAATAATAAATGCTCAGTACCTTACTTAATTTGTATTCCCGCACACAATCTGAATCCATGTGCTCCATTGACTCTGGATCTTGAGAACAAATTTCGCTGCGCTCACTACAACTCCCTTGTCTTGATATTGCATCCTCTGGAATACAAGTTTTATCAGATGATTGATTGACACGTGATTGTGAGAGTATTTGTTCTTGTGGAGTTAGAGTTTCCTTCAATCGATCATTATTAGGTGGCATTGTATCTTCACTGGCTGCCTCCATTTTTGAATTCAACTTTTGTCGACAGGGCCAGCAGATCTTAACCCCTATAGCCAATTTCCATCGTTTTTGAACCACCTGTGTTATTTTGCGTAAACTTTTCGTTTTTTTATGATTCGTCAATCCGAAAGGATTGCAACAACGACCGCGGAACGTAATCCGTGGTGCCATATTATAAAAACTGAGTGATCACTATTTAAATAACGCAATGTCTGGGGAGATAATCCTTTCAATCTGTGGAATTCTCGTAAACAAAAACATACGCAGAACAAGAGAAATACCAACTAACGCCACCTGTTAGTTACATGGAAAATTGTATATGGTTGAAAGATTAGACATACTGCAATGTTTTCCCACACGGAAAATTCAAATAGTATATCCAAGTTCCCATACGAAAAAATTTTGCAATTATGAAATTTTTATCATTAAAACTGTTCAAACTGAAATTGATAATGATAAAATGGGAGAACCACGATTTCCTGTGGTGAAAGTTTCTTTTTTGGTACCACAAATTCACTGAATTTTTTTGAAAAAAAAATCGGGTCCAAGTCGGAAAAAGCGGGATTTTTTACTCTTTTATGATGAAATCTCATGGAACGTGATATACAAAAAATACATAGTCATGTTGATTGAATCGGCGATAAAAAAACGAAAATTTTGAAAGAAAAAATTTCTAAATCGGTTAATATTTACGGGAGTTACGCTCTTAAAAGCTGAAAAAATGAAAAAAATCGTAGCGGGTTCCTGGTATCGTCAAAAAATCTCAAAAAAATTGAATAGTCATCTAATGATGTATACAATATAGGAAAAAATCGGCGATACAATCGAAGGGGGTAAGGGTTTGAACCTCGTTGAGTTCATTCAGAATACCCTATACATATTAAACATATATACATTGACATATATGATTGTTTCAATCATAATATGTATATATGTTTTTTTTTTCTCTGCCTTCGGAGGCACTTGATATCCGAAAATGCAACGGATTACAATGGTCTGAGTGAATCGGCAAATTCAACTTAGACGGCATAACCGTAGTCGGCGTCTTGAATGCAAAGAAAATATTTGTCACTCTCAGAAAATAAAAAATAAAAATTACTACTGAAGGCTCACAATCAAGCAGAAAAATGAAATCTATATTCCCAATGAACTCGAGCCCCATGAACCTGTGCCCCACGTTGAAAATCCCTGTCATACACAACACGAGCTTGCTGATACTCTCGGAGTGAGTCAATGAGCTATTTCGAGGCGTTTATAAAGATACAGAAGGAAGGTCGTTGGGTGCCTCACCATCTTACCTCAAACAAAACAAAAGTCGATGCTGTGAATGCCATGTGCCTACTGACCAGATTCAAACAAGAAGACTTTTTACATGAAATTGTGACTGAGAATGAAAAGTGGATATTTTACGATAATCTTAAGAGCGAAAGTCGTGGGTTTATCCGGGGAGCCGTCAACGAGTACTGCTAAATCGAACATTCACAGGAGAAAATTGTTGTTGTGTATTTGGTGGGATTCCAAAGGTGAAATCTACTATGAGATACTCAAACAGGGGGAAACTATCACTGCTAAGCGTTATCAGGACCAACTGGTGAAATTGAGTGATGCCATTGAGGAAAAGAGACCTTTTACTAGGAGTGGTACGAGCAAAAGAAACCTTAAAAGTTATCTCCACGTTGGGCTGGGAAATTCTTCCACATGCGACATATTCTCCAGACCTTGCGCCCTCTGACTATCATCTTTTTCGGGCGTTACAACATCACCTGGTGGATACCCAGTTCCAATCTCTTGCAGATGTCCGGCAGAGCATTGATGACTTAATGCAGTCAAAACCATATTTTTTCCGAGCCGGAATCCGACAATTGTCTCCTAGATGGGAGAAACGCGTGCAGAGTGACGGCGATTATTTTCATGATTAGATCCTTATTCATTTTTTTATAAATAAATGTCAAAATTGTCGAAAAAAGGCCGAGAATTAAGTCATACACCTAATATTAGGTGTTTAACTTAATCTTTCCTTTTTTTTTTCATCGAGTGCAGTGTCTGATTTAAAATTTGAATATTTACCCGTCCGTTGGCGATTTTGAAGAGTGGACCTTACTGTTTTTAATACGCTATATGTCATGTCTGGGAGAGCTGTATAACTTCACAAAACAGTAGTATATACAATGACGACCGATACGCAGCACATTAGGCACTATATTCTCTACGAGTTCCAACAAGGAAAAAAAGCCATTGAAGCCCACCATTCGATTTATTCTACTCTCGAAAGTAATATTGTGTCTTATGATACGTGTAAATATTGGTATAGACGCTTTAAAGATTGTGATTGTGACAGCCTGTGCATTTTGAAGACGCTGAATTACAAGAATTATTCGACAAAGACTCAGCGCAAATCCAAAAAGAGCCTGCAGCTCAGCTAGGAGTTACTCAAGTAGCAGTGTCGAAACGATTACACGCAATGGGAAAAATACAAAAGGTAAGAAGACACGTGCCTTTCGTTGCTCGCCAAGTGCCAGAAGAAAGATTTTTTGTCAAAAATTGTGACGGGAGTTGAAAAAAAAATTTTTTTTTGCTAATCCCAAACGGAAAAAGTTATGGGTGGATCCCGGACAACCATCAGCATCCACTCCCCAACAAAAAATTCACATGAAGAAGTTGGTTCTGCTCTGCATCTGGTGGGATATGAAGGGTGTACTGTATTACGAACTTTTAGAAGCGGGTCAGACAGTTACTGCAGAACGCTACAGTCGACAATTGAATAAATGAACGAGGTACTTGATGAGAAGAAGCCATTTATTGGGCAAGGGAGCCGGAAAGTCATGCTGCTCCATGATAACGCTCAACCTCATGTTGCTCACGCGACTCAGAAAACTATTTGAAGCTTGGGCTGGAAGGTTATACCGCACGCGGCTTATTCACCGGACTTGGTCCCTTCTGATTACCATCTGTTCCGGTGCATGTAGCAGCTTTTGGAGGGAAGTCGCTTCCAAACTCTAGACGATGTACGAAAATTCGTCGATGACTTCATCGCCTCAAAGCCTGCAAGTTTTTTTCGCCATGACATTCGTACGTTGCCCGATCGATGGCGCAAGGTCATCGAAAACAATGGACGATATTTCGAGGATTGATCTGGTATTCATGTATCTCATAATGTGATATATTTTTTTATAAAAATAAGGGAAAGATTAAGTTATACACCTAATACGTGACCTAGGTTGTGTTCTGTCAACACATATGGGACCCACCTTCCAAGTTTTTAGATTTTTCCCATTTGATGCAAACGCTTGGAAATAGCTGTTTGGGTGACTCTTAACTGAGCTTTTAACTCAATCTCTTGTTGCATTTGCATTGAGTCTTCATCCAGTAGAGCTTGCAATTCTGCATCTTCAAACTTTCGAGGCTGTCCCGGACGTGGCTGATCACTAAAGATCGAAATCACCACTTCTAAAACGTTTGTACCAATAATTACGCGTTTCATAATACACAACATCGGCACCAAGAACACTACATATTGAGTCCCGTGTTTTAGAAGCATTTTTTCCTTGTTGGAATTCGTATAAAATGCAGTGCCGAATGTGCTGTTTATCGGTTGCCATCGTAAACTCTGCTATTGTGAGAGATTATGTAACTCACGTTGACTTGTCGTTCGGTGTTCTGAAACCTTTCGTCCGATCCTGTCAAAACCACAAAAGACCGCAAAAATATTTCTGTTTTAAATATAATTTTAAGCCCGAAGAAAAAATCTATAAAAATTAAGTCATACACCCAATATATTCTTGTCATTTCGGAAATTTTTCAGAATATTAAATTCACCTCCCCTCCGCATCGTTACCGCCTCCAGGGTCACATGGGCTACCCCACCCCTTCTTCCGCTCCGGTCATAATACCCTACTTCTCTCCTTTTCGCCTGAGAATTTTTCAGGGCACTGAAATTGAAAATAGGTGTTCGTTAGCAAATTTTCTTAAGTTCACGATAAATAAAACAAATGAAAAAAAAAATATAGGAAATGACCCCAAATGACCGTTTCAAATTTTCTATTCAACTTTCCATGCCAAAATACATAGATCCATAAAAAACTATATTTCTTGTGAAATGCTGAAAAATTTTTCAAAAAAATCTATGGGTTCAATTTTTTGTTTCCGAATAGAAGCCTTGTAATCGTTCAAAATTAAGTTTCCAAGTGTTTGGGTCAGGGTAACAAAATATGGTCTAAAAATTCTGAATATGCGATTTTTACATGGTGTCTATATGTATATATGTATGCGTGTGGAGTTTTTTACCATTTTTTTTCGCAGTTTTCTTCATAGTAGCTCGATAAAATTTTATGAATTTTTCCATGGGTATAGACGTTAATAGGCTCTATCCATCGACACCAATTAATGTTGAGTTATTCATAGAGTTTGTGAAATATTGGTATTTTTTCAAAAATTGATTTTTCGACGCTCAGTCCAAGAATTGTTATCAGAATGAAATGAATCATGGCTTAAAAAATTTGTATTGATAACCTCTTGATTCTATCAGAATATGATGCGGATCGCATCGATCACTGTTGAGTTACAGCATATAGTTTGTGATTTTTTTTTCTCATTTTTTTTCATGATTCCATGAACTGGAAAAATTAACAGTCATATCAATGAAATCATGGCTCAAAAAGATTGTTTTGATACTTTTCTGTATGAAGTGCAAAGATGATAAAAACAGCATAACTATTTATTAAGTTGCATAGTAGCAATATCAAGCTTTAGGTCATATGGAGGTCATATGGGTTATAAGGGATCATAAAAGTTGTACGGGGTCATATGGGGGTTATATGAGGTCATTTGGAAGTTATCTGAGGCGATATGGTGTCATAATGGGTACATATGGGATGATACAGGGTCATATGGAGGTCATATGGGTTCATATGGAGTCATATATAGGCCTCAAATGAGAGTCATACGAAGTCATATGGTGTTATGGGGTCATGCAAGGATCGCATCAGCTCATATGGGGGTCATACGGGATTATATGAAGCGATATGCAGTAAAAAAAAGAGTAATAAAAAATAAGAGCAATAAATTTCAAAAATAGAGAATCCGTTTGAAAGCATATTGCTAATTTGTTAGCAACATAAACTATACCCATATACAGAAAATGCGGTTATCCACTTGTTTTTGTTTTTCTTAGTTACTTGTCATTAGAACTGAAAAACTCAATTTTCAATATCTCCGCTAATTATTGAGTTAGTGATCTCCAGCTGCCCTCATTTTTCTTCTCATGGTCTATACTTTTCGATAAAAAAATGGAAAACTACAATTTCAAAACTTTGATCCAATTGTTCCTATACAGAATTGGGGGATTTGTTCATCTATTTTTTTTCAACGTTTTCTTGAGATTATCATGAAAGATTTGCATATTTGAGAGAAATTGAAATAATGTTTACTCAATTTTTTTCATTGCTACAAATGGAATCTGAACTGAGTGGTTCTAATTACCACTTATTAATGATAGATAATTGTAGATTATTTATAATGCAACTGGAAAGTAAACAAACGTACTTAAAGAATGATTTATTGCCCTTCATTAATCAAATATTACAACTTTTGACAATGAACTCTGTGTTATACCCAGCGTGGGGGGTACTTATTATTATAGTAGGTTCTTAATTATAGTGGGTTCTATGCTTGAAGGGATAAATCCCACCAATGGTTTATCGGCATTTAAATAGGAGAATTTATTACTTGATTATAATAGCTGCGTCATCTCACTGACTACAAAGAGTTTACTTTTTTTGTACGCGTCGGAGTCCAACTCTGATCTGTAGAAATCCAACTGTCTCTTAAACTATACATTTATTGTTTATATTTCATCACATGGTCAGCATAATTCAGTTACGCTGGCAAGTGTCACGCTGACAATGCTGTATATCCACATACTCAACAATAACGTAATTGACTAAATCTGGGGCATACCATCTGTTTTCCTTCTATCCGTTACATTCAGCAATGATCAGTCATGAGAATAATCTAAGAAACAATGGCTATTCTTATCTCTAAAGGAACCTGTAAGTATATTTTCCCGGGTTGTTCATCCAGGAAGAACCCAAACTACTTTTTAGCCGTCCCTATCGCTTGTTTGTTGGGCGGCAGCCGAACCTTCACGGGAGGTTCGACGAAAACCGGCTTCCGACGCACTCTCGTCTACCCAGAGGACTTTTTGGCTGGACAATGGATTGCCTAGCTAACATCAGCGTGATACGGTAGAGTGGGCGAGGTCCACCAGGAGTATTACTTTCACATCTTCACGAGCCTTTTCAAGCCGTGTTATGCCTTACAGCATAATCCCCATAATGAATTAAATTCATGCCCCTTCTGGAGAGTTTTTCGACTCTTCCAGTGTTCATTCTCCTCCCGAGTATTTCGACTCGGGGGCGTTTTCAGAGTCAAGTGCGAATCAGTCGGAACTTCTCAGAGCCTGGGACGTTAAGAGGCTGATCTAACCAGGGTGGAACTACGTTACCCACGCTACGACCACCCACACTCTCAACCACCTGTTACCGCTTCGGTCATCGCGCGTCACTGCCTCCGGGTAGTACTAAATCGTCGACGTATGTTCGGGCCGACAGGAGGATTTCTCTATTTCAGGCCCACGGGCCCATATGCTTCCGAATCGTTCCGCCGAGGCTACATAACACCGGAGACAACAAAGTCGTAACTTCGCGCTCCGAAATAACTCCTTTTTACTAGCGGGGGATGCAGGAGAATCCCCCTACGCTCGTCGCCAACGGTTATTCACCGAGGCTACGTGATGTCCGAAACTCCATATAATGGCTTCTTCAACCATTCCTCAATCCAGCACACCTAGAGATTTTTCCAACCTCTCAGTTCAAGCGTTCGCATTTGACTCACTCGGAATCTTCCTAGGGCCTTGCCTCCTAGTCTGGGTATCTCAACGATGATAGGTCATTCCGTTACTCTATTCCCACCCATCAACCCGGCGGAATCACGGAGGTACCACTCCTTTCACCTGGCTACGTTGGTCCCTAGTCTACCCCGATACAGCCTTTAGAATCGCCCAGTTGGAACCCCTATACGTGGGGTCACTTTCCCCTAAACCTAGCTGGGCGAGTTCTAAAATAGCGAAAGTCTAGTGACGTCCTCCAGACGTCCAGGGCTCGCGGTTCCACCCAAAACCTTTATGCCTTCAGCCTTTCATTGGTCTGTGGATCATCTCATCTACTCCCGGCTTATTTCAGCCGCCTCTAGATGCCTCTTCCTCTCTGTTTTAATAAGTTTAACAGTACATATCTCTATTTAAGGGGATCTCAACCCGTAACGAGAAAATCTGGTTACAAATCTCAAATTGAGATTCCTTGAGTTTCTGTATTCAGTGAGGTTAGATTGTAATCGTTAAAAACACCAGTCCCTGAGCGGTTGGACAATGATCAACAGCGATTCGTGCCAATTTAAAATAGCCAATAAGCATCTGTGATGTCATATTTCGATTTGAGATATCTGATTCAAGTTGCAAACAGCCAATAAAAAATCGTGTGGACACATTTTCGAGTCAGATATTGAGATTGATGTGTATGCCCCTTTTAGAATAGGAATTCTAAATTCAACAAAAGCTTTCACTTGGACGTATTCTTTTCCCTACTATCTCTGTTTACTTTGAAATATGCCATAGGTCATTTAATAGTAGTGGGAATTCCAGGATCGAACGACACGTATTTTTAATTGTTTAGCTTTCATGACCGTGAAATTAAAAAAAATGGCAAATTCCATGCAATTATTGAATGTAATTTTAACCTTGTCATGTATCGAACTAATTGATGCATCTACAAACATTATCAAGCAGATATGTGCATCTCGATTCCTTCCGAACGAGGAGGTACTATTTACTAACGTATCTTTTCAAATTAAAACGAAGTTCTCTACCGTTCATTGTCAATTGTTGGAAGTGGTTTTGGGCCATATTTTGGTCTGCAGCAGTCAAAATGATCACAAGAATTTGCTCAACAAATCGCATGACGTTGCGAATGTTCAAGGCATTCACGTGCATGCTTTATTCTATATTAAGAAAACAGACATTCCATTTACATTATAAACTAGAACGTATTTTTGTTAAACGAAGAATCTGTTCATAGCAACATGCGAAACTTGATAAATGGGGTGATGAATCAATCTAGGAAATCTATCTTCAACTAAAGTTTCTTGTAANGGGGGGGGGGGGGGGGGGGGGGGGGGGGGGGGGGGGGGGGGGGGGGGGGGGGGGGGGGGGGGGGGGGGGGGGGGGGGGGGGGGGGGGGGGGGGGGGGGGGGGGGGGGGGGGGGGGGGGGGGGGGGGGGGGGGGGGGGGGGGGGGGGGGGGGGGGGGGGGGGGGGGGGGGGGGGGGGGGGGGGGGGGGGGGGGGGGGGGGGGGGGGGGGGGGGGGGGGGGGGGGGGGGGGGGGGGGGGGGGGGGGGGGGGGGGGGGGGGGGGGGGGGGGGGGGGGGGGGGGGGGGGGGGGGGGGGGGGGGGGGGGGGGGGGGGGGGGGGGGGGGGGGGGGGGGGGGGGGGGGGGGGGGGGGGGGGGGGGGGGGGGGGGGGGGGGGGCGTTATTTAGAGGCGAAAAGTGATGAAATTTTTATCTCCGTCGCGTTAAGGATTTATTCGTCAACAACGCAAAAATACGGCGCAAATCATCCTTTTTTTTGAAAATCCATATCTCCTCTTTCACTTAATATAGAGAAATGAAAATAATGGCAGTCCATTAGGCAATAAATACACAATGCTCTGGAAAAATTATTTTCTGTCGCCATGATCGGGTGGATAAACCTGCGATAAAGTGCACGTCGCAAGAGCCATTCCATTCCTACAAGCAATGTGACTCTGACGGTCAGGGTCAACGTAAAAAAAATATCGTTACTCTCACTTAATATAGAAGGATTAAATTGATTGGAATTGATTAGATATTCAATGCCATCACCCCTCCGCCTTAAATGGGAGAGGTCATTAGATCTTTTTATTGTAGAAAAGCGACTGATTAGCTACTTGTTGCATTGATAACTCAAACAAAATATCGGAAACAAAAATTTCGTTACAGTTCTTGTCTTCAAATGGCTCTCCGAGTTACCTTTATAATATGTACAATGAGTTTTAGGAACTGTGTATAACGTTTTACAATCCTATGAACCAAGATAGGAAAAACCTGTTCTATCAATGTTCGTGATTTCTGGATTTCTACTTCCAATTTCAGCCCATCGCATATTCACTATAAGCTATTTGATTTTGAATTTAGATTTTAAATTTAAATTTAGACATCCGTCGGACGTCTTATGTTGAACCGATTTGAGTACAAGCCACCAACGGATCGGTTAGCACGTGAGTAGTTCGGCTCCATAAAATCCACGCCCCACTCCTAACATCCCCTTCTTTTCTTTGCTAGCGTCCAGAAACATAGCGCAGGAGAAATTTCTTTATTTAGATTATACGGGAAATCGCTTTGAAAATACCTCCTCCTTAGAACACCTCCACCGGTTGTCTCCACTGTAGTCAGGTTAGAGGATAGTATCGAGAGACCCTCGCAATAGACGATCGAACGTCCAAAATTTAAGATCAATTGTGCTTCGAATATTTTCAATAAATACAAATTATTAAATTACAAATATTTTTCCAGGTCACGGTATCTACGGTTGATCGAAGAAAAATGCCATTAGTCTTCAAGGCAATAATGGTAGAGATGGATGGACAGATTCTCGTTGATTTTCGGTTATCCAAAGGATGTGGTCTGGAATTCAAACGACGTTTCATCAGAATAAAAGAAAGACTGGACAGTGTGATCTTCAAAGGATCTGTGACGTGGCCAATTGCCGTTGCCACTAAGACGATGCCTTGACTCAGTCCACTTTGTTCATTAAATGACCTTTTTATATTTTTGCTGTTAAAAAATCATGGACAAGAGTATTTGTAGTGAACTCAGATTGATTAAAATTATGTCACAAAACTTTCATTTTTATTCACATTTCACACTTATGGCTTATGTCTATCTTTCAAAGGTTGTATACTGTTAATTAGTCCCTGAATAGGACGCTGAGAACCAGATGGGGGAAAAAGTAAAAAATAATGAAGACAAATCACATCAGCCTCCTGATTTATGTATAATAGTAAATTATGTCTCGATACACATTCGCCACCTAAACATTAAATGACTCAAAGCTCAAGATATAAATCTTATCTCTCTATATAATAAGAAAATAAGCCCAAAAATTCAGGCGACGCTCAAAATTCAGGCGACGCTTGATCCGGTCCTTCTATGGGGTTGCTATGGGGTTCTATGGGGTTGCTATGGGGTTTCTATGGGGTTGCTATGGGGTTGTTATGGGGTTCTAAGGGGTTGCTATGGGGTTCTATGGGGTTGCTATGGGGCTGTTATGGGGTTGCTATGGGGTTCCTATGGGGTTCTATGGGGTTGCTATGGGGTTCTATGGGATTGCCATGGGGTTGCTATGGGGTTCTACGGAGTTGCTATGGCGTTGCTATGGGGTTTATATGACGTTGCTATGGCGTTGCTATGGCGTTGTTATGGGGTTGCTATGGGGTTCTATGGGGTTGCTATGGGGTTCTATGGGGTTGCTATGGCGTTGCTATGGGGTTGCTATGGGGTTGCTATGGGGTTTCTATGGCGTTGCTATGGCGTTGCTATGGGGTTGCTATGGGGTTGCTATGGGGTTCTATGAGGTTGCTATGGGGTTGCTATGGGGTTTTATGGGGTTGCTATGGCTTTGCTATGGGGCTGCTATGGGTTTCTATGGCGTTGCTATGGGATTGCTATGGGGTTGTCATGGGGTTCTATGAGGTTCTATGGGGTTGCTATGGCGTTGCTATGGCGTTGCTATGGGGTTGCTATGGGGTTTCTATGCGGTTTCTATGGCGTTGCTATGGCGTTACTATGGGGTTGCTATGAGGTTGCTATGGCGTTGCTATGGCGTTGCTATGGGGTTTAATGTTAAAAAATCTTTCATTCATCCATTTAACCCCTTTTTCTAATCCCAAACTCTATAAAAGNAACACTATAAAAACAATGTTATTGCATTAATAATCCATTTGAGATCATGTCATTTAAATGATAAATAATTCATTTCTAATTTTTCCAGTCATTGTTTAGTGACTGACAGTCATTGTTGAGTGATTGGCCACTAAAGGCCATAAGGCAAAGGTCATAAGAATCATGAGAGCCATAAGGCAAAGAAGTCATAAGACTCGGGGTTGCTATGGGGTTGCCATGGGGTTACTATGGGGTCCTATGAGGTTGCTATCGAGTGGCTATGGGGTTGCTATGCGGTTGCTATGGGGTGGATATGGGGTCCGATGGGGGTGCTGTAGGGTTGCTGTGTGGTTTGCTATGGGGCTTCTATGGGGTTGTTATGGGGTTCCTAGGTGGCCCTAGGAGTTCCTATGGGAGGGGGGTCCGATAACACTGGGATCTGATGGCACATTTCAAGGATCGGAGCTAGGCACCAGTGTGAGGGGGGGGGAGCGAAGCGAGGAGGGGGCGAAGCCCCCTAGTTTAATATATTGTCATTTGCACTCATAGACAGTATTAGTGAACTGACGCCTCAACGTCTGACGAACAGAACAAAAACTTGCGAAAATGCATAAAGGCAAGAGACTTTGTCGATAAATTATATGAATTGAAATATTAGGTGTATGACTTAATTCTCGGCCTTTTTTGACAATTTTGACATGTATTTATAAAAAAATGAATACAGATACAAAATCTTGAAAATAATCGCCGTCACTTTGCACGCATTTCTCCCATCTATCGGGCAATTGTCGGATTCCGGCTCGAAAAACAGATGGTGGTTGTGACTGGATGAAGTCATCAATGCTCTGCCGGACTTCTTCAGGAGATTGGAACTGGGTATCCACCAGGTGATGTTGTAGCGCCCGAAAAAGGTAATAGTCAGAAGGTACAAGGTCTGGGGAATCCGTCGCATGTGGGAGCATTTCCCAGCCCAACGTGGAGATAACTTTCAGGGTTTCTTTTGCTATGTGTGGCCGCGCGTTGTCCTTCAGCAAAATTACTTGCCTCGTACCACTACCAGTAAAAGGTCTCTTTTCCTCAATAGCATCCCTCAATTTCACCAGTTGCTCCTGATAACGCTTAGCAGTGACGGTTTTCCCCTGTTCGAGTATCTCATAATAGATTAGACCTTTGAAATGCCACCAAATACACAACAACAATTTTTTCCCGTGAATGTTCGATTTTGCAGTACTCGTTGACGGCTCCTCCGGATAAACCCACAACATTCGCCTCTTACGATTGTCGTAAAATATCCACTTTTCATCCCTAGTCACAATTTTATGTAAAAAGTCTTTTTGTTTGGATCTGGTCAGCAGGCACATGGAAATTTGACACCGTCGACTTTTGTTTTCTGAGGTAAGATGATGAGGCATCTGTTTGGATTTATGAATTAGAGAGATAGATTTGGACAATTTGTAAATATAAGGTTTATTAAGTTCTACATTCTACTCGCTTTGAGTGGCTTTGAGGCTTTCGTTACTACTGACTGACTGCCGCGTAGCTCGTCTGCTTCAGCATGGTTACGCACAACACACACTGCGGCAGCACCTACACTATGACAAATACAAATATACATATCCCAACACACCTCTTTAAATTTGTATTTTCTTCAATGTTTATTATTATTAATTATTTCAAGTTCAGTAGTTTTCGTAATTTAATGAATTTGTCCTTACTCAATGATTTGGTTAATATATCTGCAGTGTTTTCTTCGGTATTGATTCTGATGACATCAATTATTCCCTTTTCATAGTTTTCATAAACATTGTGATATTGTACTTCAATGTATTTGGATTTTTTTGATAAATTTCCACATTTTGAAATCGCAACTGCTCCTGAATTGTCTTCATACATTTTTATCGGTTTGTCAAGTTTAATTTTGAATACTTCTTCAACTAATCCTTTGATAAATTCAATTTCAGTTAATGCTTCTGACAGTGCAACGTATTCTGCAGCTGTAGAGGACTTGGTCAATGACTTTTGTTTTCTTGATTTCCAATAGATAACATTCTCGTATAATCTTATTATATATCCAGTGGTCGACTTTCGATCTACGATGTCACCTGCCCAATCCGAATCTACCAAACAATCAATTATTTCTGTTTCTTGTGATTTAGTATATGTCAATTTTAAATTTTTTGTCAAATAGAGATATTTCAAGACTCTTATAGCGTATTTGAAATGAGTTTCATCATAGTAGTTCTGGAACCTGCTCAAGTAGTTTATACTAAACTCTATGTCTGGCCTAGTGCCTGTACTTACATACAACAATTCTCCAATTAAGGCGCGATACTTGATAAATTCATTAGTTTCTTCGGCAGGGTTCAGTCTCAAATTCATTTCCATAGGGGTTTTATATAGTTTTGCATTCTCTAGATCGTACTTCTTACATAGTGACTCAATGTAGTTTTCCTGACTTAAGGTCATAACACTATTTTTATAATCATAGTCAATGTCGATTCCTACATAACTACTTATTTTTCCCATGTCTTTCATTCTGAATCTCTTTGACAGGCTAGTTTTAACATCATTTATCTTCGATACATTTTTAGAACAGATCAATAAATCATCAACAAAAAGGATAATATATACAGGATCTTCGTCTTCGTCCATTGAATACAAACAATAATCATGTTTACTTCTAGTAAACTTGTTCTCAATCATAAACTTATTAAAGCACTCGTACCACGACCTGGGACTCTCAACCCGTAGAATGACTTATATAACTTATAAACTCTATTTGTCCCGTCTTCATAACCTTGTGGCTGATTTACGTATACCTCTGATATTATGTCCCCATTCAAAAACGCCGTTTCTACATCCATTTGCTCAATTTGTAATTTATTTTGACAACAGTATTGTAACGTGACATTTTTGTATGGGGGTTAAAAATGCCTATTACCTTCGCCCTTCTTCCCCTTCATCTAGTTAAACTCAAAAATACAAAAATCTATAGGCGCCAGGTAATTTTTAGCCGGAATTACCAAACCGGATGATTCTACCAAACCAATTCTAATTGATGCCAAAACCTCAAAAATTTACACAAAAAGGGAGAAAACTAGATTTCTGGGGAAAGGTAACGGTCCTGGGTTCGCTCAGTGTGCTAGGTTGTGGAGAGAGGGGTGGATTTCAGGTGGAGACGGGTATTAGGTGGCCAAAACTACAAAAAAAAGGAAAAGAAATCAACATCGTTCTTACGTGTTTCACTATTGAAATATGAGAATCACCAATTTTTCAAAAAAAAAAACATTTCAATTCTCCCAAAAAAAATATTTAAAAAAAGAAAAAAATCTACAATTAATAACTAACAATACTAACAATAATATTAATTCCGTACTCTGATAGAAAATAGTCTAATCTGACAAAAATATTCGAAGAAATTAATATCACCGATAAATACCTCAAATATGCCGAAATAAACATTTGGGGAGAGTAGAAATACACGCTAATCCCTAAATACTCGAGAATTCCGAGAATTGGGGGGAAAGGTATGCGCAATGTTATTGCATTAATAATCCATTTGAGATCATGTCATTTAAAGGATAAATAATTCATTTCTAATTTTTCCAGTCATTGTTTAGTGACTGACAGTCATTGTTGAGTGATTGGCCACTAAAGGCCATAAGGCAAAGGTCATAAGAATCATGAGAGCCATAAGGCAAAGAAGTCATAAGACTCGGG
This sequence comes from Diachasma alloeum, assembly GCF_001412515.2. Lineage (NCBI taxonomy): Eukaryota > Metazoa > Arthropoda > Insecta > Hymenoptera > Braconidae > Diachasma > Diachasma alloeum. The sequence goes on along the minus strand of NW_021680471.1, from coordinate 59,648 downwards.
GTTGCTATGGGGTTGCCATGGGGTTACTATGGGGTCCTATGAGGTTGCTATCGAGTGGCTATGGGGTTGCTATGCGGTTGCTATGGGGTGGATATGGGGTCCGATGGGGGTGCTGTAGGGTTGCTGTGTGGTTTGCTATGGGGCTTCTATGGGGTTGTTATGGGGTTCCTAGGTGGCCCTAGGAGTTCCTATGGGAGGGGGGTCCGATAACACTGGGATCTGATGGCACATTTCAAGGATCGGAGCTAGGCACCAGTGTGAGGGGGGGGGAGCGAAGCGAGGAGGGGGCGAAGCCCCCTAGTTTAATATATTGTCATTTGCACTCATAGACAGTATTAGTGAACTGACGCCTCAACGTCTGACGAACAGAACAAAAACTTGCGAAAATGCATAAAGGCAAGAGACTTTGTCGATAAATTATATGAATTGAAATATTAGGTGTATGACTTAATTCTCGGCCTTTTTTGACAATTTTGACATGTATTTATAAAAAAATGAATACAGATACAAAATCTTGAAAATAATCGCCGTCACTTTGCACGCATTTCTCCCATCTATCGGGCAATTGTCGGATTCCGGCTCGAAAAACAGATGGTGGTTGTGACTGGATGAAGTCATCAATGCTCTGCCGGACTTCTTCAGGAGATTGGAACTGGGTATCCACCAGGTGATGTTGTAGCGCCCGAAAAAGGTAATAGTCAGAAGGTACAAGGTCTGGGGAATCCGTCGCATGTGGGAGCATTTCCCAGCCCAACGTGGAGATAACTTTCAGGGTTTCTTTTGCTATGTGTGGCCGCGCGTTGTCCTTCAGCAAAATTACTTGCCTCGTACCACTACCAGTAAAAGGTCTCTTTTCCTCAATAGCATCCCTCAATTTCACCAGTTGCTCCTGATAACGCTTAGCAGTGACGGTTTTCCCCTGTTCGAGTATCTCATAATAGATTAGACCTTTGAAATGCCACCAAATACACAACAACAATTTTTTCCCGTGAATGTTCGATTTTGCAGTACTCGTTGACGGCTCCTCCGGATAAACCCACAACATTCGCCTCTTACGATTGTCGTAAAATATCCACTTTTCATCCCTAGTCACAATTTTATGTAAAAAGTCTTTTTGTTTGGATCTGGTCAGCAGGCACATGGAAATTTGACACCGTCGACTTTTGTTTTCTGAGGTAAGATGATGAGGCATCTGTTTGGATTTATGAATTAGAGAGATAGATTTGGACAATTTGTAAATATAAGGTTTATTAAGTTCTACATTCTACTCGCTTTGAGTGGCTTTGAGGCTTTCGTTACTACTGACTGACTGCCGCGTAGCTCGTCTGCTTCAGCATGGTTACGCACAACACACACTGCGGCAGCACCTACACTATGACAAATACAAATATACATATCCCAACACACCTCTTTAAATTTGTATTTTCTTCAATGTTTATTATTATTAATTATTTCAAGTTCAGTAGTTTTCGTAATTTAATGAATTTGTCCTTACTCAATGATTTGGTTAATATATCTGCAGTGTTTTCTTCGGTATTGATTCTGATGACATCAATTATTCCCTTTTCATAGTTTTCATAAACATTGTGATATTGTACTTCAATGTATTTGGATTTTTTTGATAAATTTCCACATTTTGAAATCGCAACTGCTCCTGAATTGTCTTCATACATTTTTATCGGTTTGTCAAGTTTAATTTTGAATACTTCTTCAACTAATCCTTTGATAAATTCAATTTCAGTTAATGCTTCTGACAGTGCAACGTATTCTGCAGCTGTAGAGGACTTGGTCACTGACTTTTGTTTTCTTGATTTCCAATAGATAACATTCTCGTATAATCTTATTATATATCCAGTGGTCGACTTTCGATCTACGATGTCACCTGCCCAATCCGAATCTACCAAACAATCAATTATTTCTGTTTCTTGTGATTTAGTATATGTCAATTTTAAATTTTTTGTCAAATAGAGATATTTCAAGACTCTTATAGCGTATTTGAAATGAGTTTCATCATAGTAGTTCTGGAACCTGCTCAAGTAGTTTATACTAAACTCTATGTCTGGCCTAGTGCCTGTACTTACATACAACAATTCTCCAATTAAGGCGCGATACTTGATAAATTCATTAGTTTCTTCGGCAGGGTTCAGTCTCAAATTCATTTCCATAGGGGTTTTATATAGTTTTGCATTCTCTAGATCGTACTTCTTACATAGTGACTCAATGTAGTTTTCCTGACTTAAGGTCATAACACTATTTTTATAATCATAGTCAATGTCGATTCCTACATAACTACTTATTTTTCCCATGTCTTTCATTCTGAATCTCTTTGACAGGCTAGTTTTAACATCATTTATCTTCGATACATTTTTAGAACAGATCAATAAATCATCAACAAAAAGGATAATATATACAGGATCTTCGTCTTCGTCCATTGAATACAAACAATAATCATGTTTACTTCTAGTAAACTTGTTCTCAATCATAAACTTATTAAAGCACTCGTACCACGACCTGGGACTCTCAACCCGTAGAATGACTTATATAACTTATAAACTCTATTTGTCCCGTCTTCATAACCTTGTGGCTGATTTACGTATACCTCTGATATTATGTCCCCATTCAAAAACGCCGTTTCTACATCCATTTGCTCAATTTGTAATTTATTTTGACAACAGTATTGTAACGTGACATTTTTGTATGGGGGTTAAAAATGCCTATTACCTTCGCCCTTCTTCCCCTTCATCTAGTTAAACTCAAAAATACAAAAATCTATAGGCGCCAGGTAATTTTTAGCCGGAATTACCAAACCGGATGATTCTACCAAACCAATTCTAATTGATGCCAAAACCTCAAAAATTTACACAAAAAGGGAGAAAACTAGATTTCTGGGGAAAGGTAACGGTCCTGGGTTCGCTCAGTGTGCTAGGTTGTGGAGAGAGGGGTGGATTTCAGGTGGAGACGGGTATTAGGTGGCCAAAACTACAAAAAAAAGGAAAAGAAATCAACATCGTTCTTACGTGTTTCACTATTGAAATATGAGAATCACCAATTTTTCAAAAAAAAAAACATTTCAATTCTCCCAAAAAAAATATTTAAAAAAAGAAAAAAATCTACAATTAATAACTAACAATACTAACAATAATATTAATTCCGTACTCTGATAGAAAATAGTCTAATCTGACAAAAATATTCGAAGAAATTAATATCACCGATAAATACCTCAAATATGCCGAAATAAACATTTGGGGAGAGTAGAAATACACGCTAATCCCTAAATACTCGAGAATTCCGAGAATTGGGGGGAAAGGTATGCGGACGACAATGGGAGCGAGAGAGAGGAGAATGTATTCCATCATCGATTTTTCGTACCAGCCAAAACGGCTGAAATTCCGTAAAACTCAACTTGCCATAACTCGAAAATGGCAGAGTCAAAAATTACGGATCCTGAGAAAAAATATCCGGGAGAGTCTACCGAAGACAACAATACCAAAAAAATAATTTTTCCTAAACAATTAGCCGCCCCAGGTTCATTAATCCCCGAGCGGAATTCTAAACGCTAAAAGGCTCGTGTGAAGCGAGAATAGCCACGTGTAAACGTGGATGAGTATCTGAGGGGGAGTCGAGAGTCGGGGGGAATTCCCCCTCGAGAAACGGCGTACACGCCAGCGAGAATGGGCTGGAAATCCATAAAAACGGCAGAGCGAATTTTCGGAAACCCTGAGATAAATTACTCAGGGAAGCCCCCCCGAACACATTGATCCACAAACTTTAATTTTAATCAACTATCTACGCGAACCAACTCAATTCAAACACGAGTGGAATTTCTGACGCGCAAAAGCCCACGTATAACGGGAATGGACGCGCTTTGGCAATTAAACGGGAGTAATTATCTGCTTGAATAACCTACTAAAAATCACGAAAACCACCCAATCATGAGTGAAAAAAGGGGGGATCGGCGCCTCATAATTTGGATTAAGCGTCACAATCACCGTTTTACCGGAATAAAATGCGACGTACGGGGCTGAAGACCCCGTATTCGAATAACTAAAAGCCGAAATGAATTCGGAAAAGTACATAAACCGAACTAAAAACTCACGATCTTCCTGTGTTTAGAGGTCCTCTTCCCTTTTCGGACCATCCTGGATCGGTACGGCTCCTCCAAAAGGTATAATAATCCACGTGGCACAATTACGTTGCGTGGACACACTCAAAATTTCGCACGTGACTAACGATCGACGACGGTCAACGCGGAACTAACTGCCCTGGGTCAGTGTCACGGGCACTAACCGCAGCGCGAATTCCGGCCAACAGAGACGGGCTCTGATTGGCGGAGATTTTCGGCACATCAAGCGTTGTCTTTGTTGGCGCCACCAAAGGCTTTTGGGGAATTCAACCGCGACAAATACTCAATTCTAATTTCTTTATACGTAACTTTATAAAATTGACTAATGATTACCTGGGCCGAACTGGTGGGCGTTCGGAAAATTACTAAGGGTTTTTGGCGCCTCCTACGGGTCGGTTCTCCTGGATTCACGGGGTTAAAAGACCGATACTACTAATTCTCCTAATTTTTCAAAACTCTAAGCAACCTGGCAATTCACGGGATAAAAGGGTTGCACTTGTTCCTCGTGACCGAAAATCTAAAACGTAACCATCTAACCACCGTAAAATCCATTATAATTTGGAGCGCCGGCATTTCAGCCGGACCTAATCGATTTGCCGTAGGATTAACAATAGGGTGGCTCCCATAAGAATTATCGGATGACTCATAACTTGGCCCTTCTTCGCGATAATTCCATGGGCCCTCAAAAACGCGTAATTATGCCGGTCTTGAGATTAAACAAAATACTATGGAATTAAGACACAAATTTAGCCACACCATGGCGTGGAAACCCCCAAACCTCATGGTCGTCACGAGGATTGGACTTCTGACCACCCCGGGGTGGAAAAGTGAAACGCTCTCTCTCTCGCTACCTTTTACTCACGGGTCGCCTTCCTATGTCACGGGGGGGTTAGTTGTTATGATGGCAGCATTGTGTCCCAACGAACATCCCCACATGTTCGTTACACTCCCCTCCTTTGACGGTTGTTATCCGGGTCGGCCTCCGACATTTGACCTGCGGCCGGTGCGGATGTTCTCCGTGGTTCCTCCCCGTTGACTCAGGAATACTTATTGCTAACTAAATCTTAAGTCGAACCCATGCCCTGAGATGAGGATACGGGAGAATTTAGGAAGTTTAAATTTTCTCTTAAACGAGAACCGGTTTCTGCTGGGTTAATGTATTCAAAAATCGTAACAAAAACCAACGCCGATTCGGCTTCTAGGCTTACAGTATTATCACAGGCCACCCTCCTAACAGGTTGAGGGGGTTAGATTAAATATGTAAATAAAACAAAAAAAAGAATCCAGCGGAAAAGATGAGTATCAAAAAAAGAAAGTTATAAAAGTTAGATACATTAGTGTTGAAGCCCAAAAAAAAGAATGAATATATATGTATGACATTAACTACCTGCCTTATTGGAGCCTGGGCGTGTCGAATGTGTAACAAAACAAAAGGTAGTTTATTTGGTGAAAGGAAAAAATCACAAAAATTGATTTCTGTGACTGCGCTCTTGGGTCAGGTACTTCTGCGCCCTACTTCTAGTGCCGTCGCTTTTTTTAGCGCGGAGGATACCTGGATCCCCAGGAGTTTGAAGGTCCTGGATGGTCGTCTTGAGGCCAGACGGGATCTGGAACGGGTGCGGCGGATGGGCTCCTACCCATTAGCAGATCTGTGATGGCTANTACGGGAGAATTTAGGAAGTTTAAATTTTCTCTTAAACGAGAACCGGTTTCTGCTGGGTTAATGTATTCAAAAATCGTAACAAAAACCAACGCCGATTCGGCTTCTAGGCTTACAGTATTATCACAGGCCACCCTCCTAACAGGTTGAGGGGGTTAGATTAAATATGTAAATAAAACAAAAAAAAGAATCCAGCGGAAAAGATGAGTATCAAAAAAAGAAAGTTATAAAAGTTAGATACATTAGTGTTGAAGCCCAAAAAAAAGAATGAATATATATGTATGACATTAACTACCTGCCTTATTGGAGCCTGGGCGTGTCGAATGTGTAACAAAACAAAAGGTAGTTTATTTGGTGAAAGGAAAAAATCACAAAAATTGATTTCTGTGACTGCGCTCTTGGGTCAGGTACTTGTGCGCCCTACTTCTAGTGCCGTCGCTTTTTTTAGCGCGGAGGATACCTGGATCCCCAGGAGTTTGAAGGTCCTGGATGGTCATTTTGAGGCCAGACGGGGTCTGGAACGGGTGCGGCGGATGGGCTCCTACCCATTAGCAGATCTGTGATGGCTACCACTGTCTCTGCTGGCAGTGTGACTCCGGCCGCTGGGATAGGGGCTGCTCGTGCTTTGGGTGCCCTGGCCGAATGGACAGCTGAGTCCGCAGGGTAACCCTGGCCCTCTCTGTCTCGAGCGGAGNTGAGTTCGCAGGGTAACCTTGGCCCTCTCTGTCCCGAGCGGACAGTGGGGAATTCGCCCGAGGGAATTGATACTCCCTGGGATTTACTGAGGCTGAGCCTGGAGAGTCCCCATGATGGGAATTTAGTGGTGGGAATTCCGAGTCAGGAGTCCAATACGATGTTGGAACCTGACGTAGCGTCCTCTCGGAATGCCGCTCCTGATATTCGCCAAAAGTGATCGTGTTGACCCGATTTCGGTAATCCGAGTAGTAGGACTGTTGGGACCCTACCGGAGAACTACGATAATCGGGTCTCGATGTCCTGGAACTTTGCGAGCTGTAGGGAACTTCAACCGACACGGAAGTCCCTCCAGATCGAGAAGGCTCGGATCGACGAGTGTACAGCCGCTGATCGTCTCGTGAAAAAGACTCCCTCGATGAGGTAACGGTTGGGGATTCAAGGGCCGGCGATACCTTGAAAACCTCCGACCTTACGGCCGGCCTGTTGGCGGATCGACTCATGACGGCCCCAGCCAAGTTGGTTTTATGTGTGGGGCAGGGTCGGTTCTTGGCGACCCTGTAGGGGCATTTCCCGCAGAAGGCCTCTCCGGTGGGATTCGGGCAGTCGCTTGGTCGAT
>NW_021680471.1:31609-36250 GCF_001412515.2 Diachasma alloeum | reverse complement strand
GATGGGCTCCTACCCATTAGCAGCTCTGTGATGGCTGCCACTGTCTCTGCTGGCAGTGTGACTCCGGCCGCTGGGATAGGGGCTGCTCGTGCTCTGGGTGCCCTGGCCGAATGGACAGCTGAGTTCGCAGGGTAACCTTGGCCCTCTCTGTCCCGAGCGGACAGTGGGGAATTCGCCCGAGGGAATTGATACTCCCTGGGATTTACTGAGGCTGAGCCTGGAGAGTCCCCATGATGGGAATTTAGTGGTGGGAATTCCGAGTCAGGAGTCCAATACGATGTTGGAACCTGACGTAGCGTCCTCTCGGAATGCCGCTCCTGATATTCGCCAAAAGTGATCGTGTTGACCCGATTTCGGTAATCCGAGTAGTAGGACTGTTGGGACCCTACCGGAGAACTACGATAATCGGGTCTCGATGTCCTGGAACTTTGCGAGCTGTAGGGAACTTCAACCGACACGGAAGTCCCTCCAGATCGAGAAGGCTCGGATCGACGAGTGTACAGCCGCTGATCGCCTCGTGAAAAAGACTCCCTCGATGAGGTAACGGTTGGGGATTCAAGGGCCGGCGATACCTTGAAAACCTCCGACCTTACGGCCGGCCTGTTGGCGGATCGACTCATGACGGCCCCAGCCAAGTTGGTTTTATGTGTGGGGCAGGGTCGGTTCTTGGCGACCCTGTAGGGGCATTTCCCGCAGAAGGCCTCTCCGGTGGGATTCGGGCAGTCGCTTGGTCGATGTCCGTACCTGCGACAGTCGAAACACCAGACCCTCTTCTTCTTGGGGCCCTTTTTGGTATCGCCCTTTGGAGAATTTTCTGGCAGCTTTCTGATGTCGTCCCGGTCAACCAACAGAAGTGTTGGTATGGTGGCGGTGGCCGGCGATGCCTGGACGACTCGCGTGCTAGGTCCCACTGTACCTTGGCCAGCGACTGAGGTCACTGGAAGTATATTCGAAGCCGACCCGGAGGTGGAAGGTGTTGGGCCAGTGAGTTGGGTCACTGGAGAAGTGGGTGGAGCCGACGNCCTCCGACCTTACGGCCGGCCTGTTGGCGGATCGACTCATGACGGCCCCAGCCAAGTTGGTTTTATGTGTGGGGCAGGGTCGGTCCTTGGCGACCCTGTAGGGGCATTTCCCGCAGAAGGCCTCTCCGGTGGGATTCGGGCAGTCGCTTGGTCGATGTCCGTACCTGCGACAGTCGAAACACCAGACCCTCTTTTTCTTGGGGCCGTTTTTGGTATCGCCCTTTGGAGAATTTTCTGGCAGCTTTCTGATGTCGTCCCGGTCAGCCAACAGAGGTGTTGGTATGGTGGCGGCGGCCGGCGATGCCTGGACGACTCGCGTGCTAGGTCCCACTGTACCTTGGCCAGCGACTGAGGTCACTGGAAGTGTATTCGAAGCCGACCCGGAGGTGGAAGGTGTTGGGCCAGTGAGTTGGATCACTGGAGAAGTGGGTGGAGCCGACCCAGAGGCGGAGGGTGTTGGGCCAGTGAGTTGGTTCACTGGAGAAGTGGGTGGCGTGGTTTCCCCGTCGTCGGGCTTGGTATAAGGTGGGATAGGCGAGTTGTTGATTTGCCTCACGCTCGATCCCGCTAGGGATGCCTGCTCGTCGGCTTGTAAGTCGATTTGCAGGATGTCACTTGACGGGCCTCGGGGGGTTTGGTGTGGAGAACCGTCCACCTCCATGGAAGTTTGGGCCGCGGCTGCTGCCGTCGANGCTGCTGCCGTCGGTTTGCCGGTGCTATAACCCGGATCTCCTTCGTCAGGCTCTGAGCAACTGCTCACCGAGCTCGAAGAGCCGGAAGTCGAGGACGATGCGGAGGAAGAGGAGTCTGAAGAGGTGGCCGAACTGCGAGAGGACCTCGAAGACGTAGATGGACTGCGTGAGAGGACGACCGTTCCCGGGGATCCAGAGGAAGGAGGAATCTGGGCTTCCTCCATGGGGGATCACGCCACGGGGCCGTCAGCGAGGGCGTCGTCGGCAATCTCGGGGTCCTGAGGCTTAGCCAACTCTGGGGGCTGGGCTCCTTCTACTGGAGTTGGCAGCGGCGGGATCACATACCGAAGCTGATCGAAGTGGCGCAGTGGCCGGAGACTGCAGGTCTGCAAGGCTCTTAGGAAGCCCTCCTTCTTCCANCGGGCTTGGTATAAGGTGGGATAGGCGAGTTGTTGATTTGCCTCACGCTCAATCCCGCTAGGGATGCCTGCTCGTCGGCTTATAAGTCGATTTGCAGGATGTCACTTGAAGGGCCTCGGGAGGTTTCGTGTGGAGAATCGTCCACCTCCATGGAAGCGAGGCCGTCAGCGAGGGTGTCGTCGGCAATCTCGGGGTCCTGAGGGTTAGCCAATCTGGGGGCTGGGCTCCTTCTACTGGAGTTGGCAGCGGCGGGAGCACATACCGAAGCTGATCGAAGTGANTCCTCCATGGGGGATCGCGCCACGGGGCCGTCAGCGAGGGCGTCGTCGGCAATCTCGGGGTCCTGAGGGTTAGCCAACTCTGGGAGTTGGGCTCCTTCTACTGGAGTTGGCAGCGGCGGGATCACATACCGAAGCTGATCGAAGTGGCGCAGTGGCTGGAGACTGCAGGTCTGCAGGGCTCTTAGGAAGCCCTCCTTCTTCCACTCAACTTCCCACACTTCGGATAACCAGGGGCCGAGGGGTTCCCAGTAATCTTGGATGCGTGGAGCGGGCGGTGGTAGCTGGAACCTTTCCAGCATGACTACGGGCTGGATGGCGAATTGTTTAGCCTCCGGATCCTAGGCCGGGGCTACCGGTTTAGGGGCCTCGGAGTGCGCCTCTCCTGTTTGGGCGACCGGAGTTACCGGAGTGGGTGACCGAGAGACTGGTTCAGTCTCCGGATAGTATGGGCTCCTAGGAGGAGAGATAGTCTGGAGATCTCGTTCGAGATTCGGAAACTCGAAATCAGCTAATTCCGGAGGTACTCCATTTGGCCAGAGGGCTGCTACGAAAGCCTGTGCTTCCTGGGAGGCTCTCTGGTGACCACTAGGCTCAGTGGTTGGGGTTTCCTCCACCTTGACTCCATGGGATTCCCTCAAGGGTGGATTGCGTCTCTGGGCTGGAGGCGAGTTGGGTGGAATCTCTGTGATGTCCACGACCTCTGGATGGTGGTCGGCCTGACTCAGCTTTAGATTCTGAAATTGAGAGGGCACGGAGAGTTCATTCGGGAGGATGGCCACCCAAAGGTGGAATAATTACAACGTAAATCCTTCAAGGGGAGGTGTTGGTCAGCCGCCGATCAGGCGGAGGAGGATTCCAATGTATGGATTTGACCGTGATGGGATCACGGAAAGGTGCTAACGGCTCTAGCTATTGGGCGGCTAGAGAAGGTCGATACGGTTTTAGGTCTTGTATCGACGATTCACCCTGATCGTTACCAGCAAAGTCGACGAGCCGGTATCGTACTCGTGAGATCTTCTTCTGGACAATAAACGGCCCTTCGAAGGGAGGGACTAACGCCGCAGAGAAACGTTTAGCGGCATTAGACAAGGGGTGAGATCGACGCATGACGAGGTCACCTTCCTTGAACTCTACATCTCGACGACGAAAATTATAGTGGTGCACCTGTTTGTCAGACGATTCCCGCAAGGCGTCGATGAGGGTCTTACGGAGGAGTTCCAGCCTTTTCATCCGACTTACCCATTCTAGGGGCTCACCAGGGATGACCTCGACGTCTCCTTCGAGTTGTCGTCGAAGGGAAACCGCGGCAAGAGGATGCCGGCCAAAAGTGGCAAAAGCCGGAGTGGTTTGGAGGGAACTATGCTCCGCCGTATTGAATGCAAAACGGAATTCATGTAAGTGCGCGTCCCAAGTTCTGTGGTCGCCCTCCATGAAGGCTCGCAACATCATTTTGAAAACGCGATTGACCCTTTTAACGGGATTTGCCTGGGGATGGTACGGCGGGGATGTTTCATGTTTCAACCCCGTGTGTGCCACCAGGGCTTGAATCTTCCGATTTACGAACTCCGTTCCGTTATCGGTGAATAGGACGCGGGGTGTCCCCCAGCGAGAAATGATAACATTTTCTACCTGCTCCCGAATCGCTTTGCCAGTGGCATGCCGGAGAGGAATGATCTCTACCCACTTTGTGAACGAATCCTGTAACACGAGTACGTAGGAATAGCCGGTTTTACTCGGAGTGATAGAGNGTGTGGGCCGCCAGGGCTTGAATCTCCCGATTTACGAACTCCGTTCCGTTATCGGTGAATAGGACGCGGGGTGTCCCCCAGCGAGAAATGATAACATTTTCTACCTGCTCCCGAATCGCTTTGCCAGTGGCATGCCGGAGAGGAATGATCTCTACCCACTTTGTGAACGAATCCTGTAACACGAGTACGTAGGAATAGCCGGTTTTACTCGGAGTGATAGAGCCAACAATGTCGGCAGCCACGGTGGTCCAAGGACCCTGGACTACGCGTCGGCCCATGTGACCCCGCGGCAAAGCATTTTCTACTTTGCAACATTGACAGGTATCACAACGGCTGAGGAACGAAACCACGTCGCGAAACATGTCCGGCCAGCAGTACGACACATAGAGGCGACGATATATTTTGTCAACCCCTAAATGACCCGCTTGGGGAAGTTCATGACACTGAGCCATGGCCTGCGAACGTAGTTCGCGAGGAA
>NW_021680471.1:27083-31590 GCF_001412515.2 Diachasma alloeum | reverse complement strand
TCCCAAGTTCTGTGGTCGCCCTCCATGAAGGCTCGCAACATCATTTTGAGAACGCGATTGACCCTCTCAACGGGATTTGCCTGGGGATGGTACGGCGGGGATGTTTCATGTTTCAACCCCGTGTGTGCCACCAGGGCTTGAATCTCCCGATTTACGAACTCCGTTCCGTTATCGGTGAATAGGACGCGGGGTGTCCCCCAGCGAGAAATGATAACATTTTCTACCTGCTCCCGAATCGCTTTGCCAGTGGCATGCCGGAGAGGAATGATCTCTACCCACTTTGTGAACGAATCCTGTAACACGAGTACGTAGGAATAGCCGGTTTTACTCGGAGTGATAGAGCCAACAATGTCGGCAGCCACGGTGGTCCAAGGACCCTGGACTACGCGTCGGCCCATGTGACCCCGCGGCAAAGCATTTTCTACTTTGCAACATTGACAGGTATCACAACGGCTGAGGAACGAAACCACGTCGCGAAACATGTCCGGCCAGCAGTACGACACATAGAGGCGACGATATATTTTGTCAACCCCTAAATGACCCGCTTGGGGAAGTTCATGACACTGAGCCATGGCCTGCGAACGTAGTTCGCGAGGAACTACCAACTTTCACGCATCGAGATCCACCATCTCTAGCGTAACGAAGTCGGAGGGTCGGTGGGTGTACAACCGTCCGTCCTCAATTTTCCAGTCCGGAAAGAAATCTGGAGCACGCTGTACGTTACGGTGCTTGCGTGAGTACCACTTATCGGTGGAAATTTGTGCAACTTCAATCGTTTCACAGTCCTCGCTTTCTCCCTCGGGAGCGCGGGATNATGACCCGCTTGGGGAAGTTCATGACACTGAGCCATGGCCTGCGAACGTAGTTCGCGAGGAAGTACCAACTTCCACGCATCGAGATCCACCATCTCTAGCGTAACGAAGTCGGAGGGTCGGTGGGTGTACAACCGTCCGTCCTCAATTTTCCAGTCCGGAAAGAAATCTGGAGCACGCTGTACGTTACGGTGCTTGCGTGAGTACCACTTATCGGTGGAAATTTGTGCAACTTCAATCGTTTCACAGTCCTCGCTTTCTCCCTCGGGAGCGCGGGATAACGCATCAGGAACATGGTGCAGAGCACCCTTCCGATGGATAATATTAAAATTATACTCGAGGAGGCCAAGGGCCCATCGAGCTAGTCTACCGGTAGGATTGCGGAGGTTATGTAGCCAACGTAAACTACTGTGATCCGTAATTACCGTGAAGGAGTAGCCCGGTAGACTAGCTCGATGGGCCCTTGGCCTCCTCGAGTATAATTTTAATATTATCCATCGGAAGGGTGCTCTGCACCATGTTCCTGATGCGTTATCCCGCGCTCCCGAGGGAGAAAGCGAGGACTGTGAAACGATTGAAGTTGCACAAATTTCCACCGATAAGTGGTACTCACGCAAGCACCGTAACGTACAGCGTGCTCCAGATTTCTTTCCGGACTGGAAAATTGAGGACGGACGGTTGTACACCCACCGACCCTCCGACTTCGTTACGCTAGAGATGGTGGATCTCGATGCGTGAAAGTTGGTAGTTCCTCGCGAACTACGTTCGCAGGCCATGGCTCAGTGTCATGAACTTCCCCAAGCGGGTCATTTAGGGGTTGACAAAATATATCGTCGCCTCTATGTGTCGTACTGCTGGCCGGACATGTTTCGCGACGTGGTTTCGTTCCTCAGCCGTTGTGATACCTGTCAATGTTGCAAAGTAGAAAATGCTTTGCCGCGGGGTCACATGGGCCGACGCGTAGTCCAGGGTCCTTGGACCACCGTGGCTGCCGACATTGTTGGCTCTATCACTCCGAGTAAAACCGGCTATTCCTACGTACTCGTGTTACAGGATTCGTTCACAAAGTGGGTAGAGATCATTCCTCTCCGGCATGCCACTGGCAAAGCGATTCGGGAGCAGGTAGAAAATGTTATCATTTCTCGCTGGGGGACACCCCGCGTCCTATTCACCGATAACGGAACGGAGTTCGTAAATCGGAAGATTCAAGCCCTGGTGGCACACACGGGGTTGAAACATGAAACATCCCCGCCGTACCATCCCCAGGCAAATCCCGTTAAAAGGGTCAATCGCGTTTTCAAAATGATGTTGCGAGCCTTCATGGAGGGCGACCACAGAACTTGGGACGCGCACTTACATGAATTCCGTTTTGCATTCAATACGGCGGAGCATAGTTCCCTCCAAACCACTCCGGCTTTTGCCACTTTTGGCCGGCATCCTCTTGCCGCGGTTTCCCTTCGACGACAACTCGAGGGAGACGTCGAGGTCATCCCTGGTGAGCCCCTAGAATGGGTAAGTCGGATGAAAAGGCTGGAACTCCTCCGTAAGACCCTCATCGACGCCTTGCGGGAATCGTCTGACAAACAGGTGCACCACTATAATTTTCGTCGTCGAGATGTAGAGTTCAAGGAAGGTGACCTCGTCATGCGTCGATCTCACCCCTTGTCTAATGCCGCTAAACGTTTCTCTGCGGCGTTAGTCCCTCCCTTCGAAGGGCCGTTTATTGTCCAGAAGAAGATCTCACGAGTACGATACCGGCTCGTCGACTTTGCTGGTAACGATCAGGGTGAATCGTCGATACAAGACCTAAAACCGTATCGACCTTCTCTAGCCGATCAATAGCTAGAGCCGTTAGCACCTTTCCGTGATCCCATCACGGTCAAATCCATACATTGGAATCCTCCTCCGCCTGATCGGCGGCTGACCAACACCTCCCCTTGAAGGATTTACGTTGTAATTATTCCACCTTTGGGTGGCCATCCTCCCGAATGAACTCTCCGTGCCCTCTCAATTTCAGAATCTAAAGCTGAGTCAGGCCGACCACCATCCAGAGGTCGTGGACATCACAGAGATTCCACCCAACTCGCCTCCAGCCCAGAGACGCAATCCACCCTTGAGGGAATCCCATGGAGTCAAGGTGGAGGAAACCCCAACCACTGAGCCTAGTGGTCACCAGAGAGCCTCCCAGGAAGCACAGGCTTTCGTAGCAGCCCTCTGGCCAAATGGAGTACCTCCGGAATTAGCTGATTTCGAGTTTCCGAATCTCGAACGAGATCTCCAGACTATCTCTCCTCCTAGGAGCCCGTACTATCCGGAGACTGAACCAGTCTCTCGGTCACCCACTCCGGTAACTCCGGTCGCCCAAACAGGAGAGGCGCACTCCGAGGCCCCTAAACCGGTAGCCCCGGCCTAGGATCCGGAGGCTAAACAATTCGCCATCCAGCCCGTAGTCATGCAGGAAAGGTTCCAGCTACCACCGCCCGCTCCACGCATCCAAGATTACTGGGAACCCCTCGGCCCCTGGTTATCCGAAGTGTGGGAAGTTGAGTGGAAGAAGGAGGGCTTCCTAAGAGCCTTGCAGACCTGCAGTCTCCGGCCACTGCGCCACTTCGATCAGCTTCGGTATGTGATCCCGCCGCTGCCAACTCCAGTAGAAGGAGCCCAGCCCCCAGAGTTGGCTAAGCCTCAGGACCCCGAGATTGCCGACGACGCCCTCGCTGACGGCCCCGTGGCGTGATCCCCCATGGAGGAAGCCCAGATTCCTCCTTCCTCTGGATCCCCGGGAACGGTCGTCCTCTCACGCAGTCCATCTACGTCTTCGAGGTCCTCTCGCAGTTCGGCCACCTCTTCAGACTCCTCTTCCTCCGCATCGTCCTCGACTTCCGGTTCTTCGAGCTCGGTGAGCAGTTGCTCAGAGCCTGACGAAGGAGATCCGGGTTATAGCACCGGCAAATCGACGGCAGCAGCCGCGGCCCAAACTTCCATGGAGGTGGACGGTTCTCCACACCAAACCTCCCGAGGCCCGTCAAGTGACATCCTGCAAATCGACTTACAAGCCGACGAGCAGGCATCCCTAGCGGGATCGAGCGTGAGGCAAATCAACAACTCGCCTATCCCACCGTATACCAAGCCCGACGCCGGGGAAACCACGCCACCCACTTCTCCAGTGAACCAACTCACTGGCCCAACACCCTCCGCCTCTGCGTCGGCTCCACCCACTTCTCCAGTGACCCAACTCACTGGCCCAACACCTTCCACCTCCGGGTCGGCTTCGAATATACTTCCAGTGACCTCAGTCGCTGGCCAAGGTACAGTGGGACCTAGCACGCGAGTCGTCCAGGCATCGCCGGCCACCGCCACCATACCAACACTTCTGTTGGTTGACCGGGACGACATCAGAAAGCTGCCAGAAAATTCTCCAAAGGGCGATACCAAAAAGGGCCCCAAGAAGAAGAGGGTCTGGTGTTTCGACTGTCGCAGGTACGGACATCGACCAAGCGACTGCCCGAATCCCACCGGAGAGGCCTTCTGCGGGAAATGCCCCTACAGGGTCGCCAAGGACCGACCCTGCCCCATACATAAAACCAACTTGGCCGGGGCCGTCATGAGTCGATCCGCCAACAGGCCGGCCGTAAGGTCGGAGGTTTTCAAGGTATCGCCGGCCCTTGAATCCCCAACCGTTACCTCGTCGAGGG
>NW_021680471.1:20845-27058 GCF_001412515.2 Diachasma alloeum | reverse complement strand
GTAGGATTGCGGAGGTTATGTAGCTAACGTAAACTACTGTGATCCGTAATTACCGTGAAGGAGTAGCCTTCCAGGTAACATCGAAATTTGGAAATAGACCAAATAACCGCGGGACATTCCAGTTCAGTGACTGTATATTTCTTCTCAGCGGAAGTGAGCGCTCTACTCGCGTAGGCGATTACTCGTTCTTCCCCATTGATAACCTGGGTAAAAACAGCCCCTAACCCTACAGTACTCGCATCAGTCTGTAGGGAGAAAGGTAGCCCGAAGTCAGGACAGGCTAACGTCGGTGAAGACGTTAGATGCACCTTTAGTGTGGTGAAGGCGAAATCTTGGGCCTCAGCCCATTCCCACGACTGATTCTTCCGAGTCAGACGAGTCAATGGTTCCGCTATGGTAGCGAACTGAGGAATAAACCTACGGTACCAGGAGGCCATACCGAGGAAGCGCCTTAACTGCTTCAAGTTCCGAGACTGTGGGAACTCTATCACAGGGGCGATTTTGTCCGGGTCTACTTGGAGACCGGAGCTGTTGACGAGGAAACCCAGGTATTTAACCTGGGAGCAACAGAATTTGCTCTTTTCGCGATTGATTGTAAGACCGGCGTTGTTGATTCGCTCAAGAACTTTGCCGAGTAATTCGAGATGTTCCTCGAAGGACTCGGAGACGATGATAATATCATCGAGGTACACAAAGACTTTTGGGTACATATCTTGACCTATCAATCGATCCAAAAGACGTTGGAATGTCGCGGGAGCGTTTGTTAAGCCGTATGGCATACGGAGAAAATGATAGGAGCCGCGGCCAGGGACCACGAACGCGGTAATTTCCCTGGAGTCGGGATCCAGAGGGATCTGGAAGTACGCTTGACTAAGATCAAGTGTGGTAATATAATGGGCCTGGCGTAATTCGTCCAGGATGCCGGTCATGGTCGGAATAGGATAGGCGTCTTTCTTGGTGATTGCATTCACTTTCCGAAAGTCGATGCGAAAACGGTATTTCCCGTTAGGCTTTTTGACCATCACGATTGGATTACACCAATCACTTTGAGATGGAACGATAACTTCATTATCTAACATTTCTTTAACCTCTTTCCACATGATCTCCCGTATGGCAGGAGTCGTATGGTAAGGCCGTTGCCGGATAGGAGGATGACCATTAACATCAATACGATGGGACGTGAGAGTCGTAACTCCCAGCTTAGCCTCCTTTTTCGGGAGGATCCTATCGAGGAACTCCTGGAGCTGTTGCTCCTGGGATTTCTCGATGGTACGTAACCCGCAGCACATAGTGAGATGCTGAACCTGATCCACAGGAGTGAATCGGAATCGTTCATCCGGTTTATCCTGGTAATACCAAGTTTGGTCAAAGAAATCGATTACGATTCTTGCCGACACCAGGAAATCCATTCCAATGATGAAGTCCTCGGATAACGAAGGTATGATGAACGCGTTAAGTGGAGTATTACGCCCTTCAAGGTCCACGATGCACGCAGCCGTATGTCGGACGATTTCGATTTTGCCGCCCGCAGTGATTACTCGTTTCTCCGGGATGCCCAGTAACGGGATTTTAGCCTTCTCAAAAAGAAGGATACCAGCCATACCAGANTATCCCGGTAATACCAAGTTTGGTCAAAGAAATCGATTACGATTCTTGCCGACACAAGCAAGTCCATTCTAATGATGAAGTCCTCGGATAACGCAGGCATGATGAACGCGTTAAGTGGAGTATTACGCCCTTCAAGGTCCGCGATGCACGCAGCCGTATGTCGGACGATTTCGATCTTGCCCCCCGCAGTAATTACTCGTTTCTCCCGGATGCCCAGTAACGGGATTTTAGCCTTCTCAAACAGAAGGATACCAGCCATACCAGCGAATGACCTATCAGCCCCCGAATCTACTGGCGCTCGGACTCTAAGGCCACCGATAATTATATCGACGTGGAAAGCCAAAGGGGCGTTATCCGAAACCGCATGTACCAACACATCGTTTGGGGGCATAGATTCCGGTTTCAATAAAGAGCGCGGATCGGAATCCACCTTGGTTAGGTCCACGGGTGGAAGTCGCGGAATCGAGGATTCCTCCTCGCCTAATTGCTGCTGTGCAGAAAGGATACATGCAGCACAGGTATGAGCGGCCGGCTTAGGGACGGGTGACCGTGGAGGAGCGTATACCGGACTTACGCGCCTCTGTGCCCGTTTCCTGGTTGACCGGAGTTACAGAAGGGACAGTTAAGAGTGGTTACTCCCGATTTGCGGCATCCATAACAGAAGATCCTACGTGGCTCAGGACATTCCCTATGACGGTGCCCTACGCCACTGCAATTCCAACATACCAAGTTACTTGGACTAGGCTGCTGGAGTGGAGGAGTATCAACGGGGCCACCCGCAGCGAAACTTGCTGGGGGAATCGGAGTGATACCAGCAGGAGGACCAGCTGGTCCTGATGCGGAAGGGGCTGGACTGCGAGCACGCCTTTCTCGTGTACGGAGTCGGGCTTGAGTATTGCCCTGCCAGGCCAACGGTTTGGCTGGATTTCTATTGGTGACCCGAGGGGGAAGGGAGGAAGGCCCACGGGCCGAGTCAACCGCAAGGTACTCTTCCTCATAGAGCTCCTGGGAATCCTCTTCGTACTCATCTACACCTTCCTCTTCGAAGGAAACCGCTCGAGCGGATGGAGTCCTGAACGACACAGAAGGTCGACGGAAAGGAGGACGCGCTGGTGAGCGCTGTGGGCGAGCAGGGCGATAAGCCAGGCTTGGGCATATCGAATGTTCCGGCCTTGGAGGCGGACGCCTATCAGCAGCCTTCTCGTAAATTTTCTCAAGGCGCTTAACAGCCTTCTCCAGATCATTCATGGTCATATTGTCACGAAGTGCGACCCTGACCTGGAGATTGGGAAGGAGTTTGCGGTGGGTTTGGACCACTTGATCCAACTCACTAACCGCAGGTACAATACGCGTATAGTACCCACGGATACATGCGAAATAATTATTGACCGACTCATCTTCTGCTTGAGTGCGGAGCGCGAGTTCTTCGCGGATTGCCGTTTAGTAATCAGGATCCGTAAACGTGGTTTGGAATATTTCTCGAACTTGTTCCCAAGTTCGGAATTCAGGGAGATGACCCCGATACCAGGTTAACGCAGAACCGGACAGGAGGAACGGAATGCCTCTGAGGAGTAAATTATCAGGGATAGGTAGGAAGGATCGACCTTCCTCAATCCTAGTCAGGAATAACTCCACGTCTTCGTGAGGAAGACCGGAGAATTTCGCGTCCCATTTCTTCATCGAATTTAGTAGGGATACTGGCTCCAAGGGTTTCGGTCCCCTGCGGTTTGACCTACTCTCTCCATCGGAGAAGTGGAAGTCCTCGTCAACGGGAATCACCCGTCGCGGGAAATGACCAACCACACCCTGAGGATGGGGGATTTGCCTCTCATTCGAGGAATTTCGCTCCCCAGAGGTGGGAGGAACCTGCCCTGTACTAGGGGGATTTTGTCCCTGCGATTGAGGAACACCTCTCCCATAGGGAAAATAAGATGGCCACGCGGCATAGGGGTGTGCTCCTGGCGGTGGTGGATTGCCTTCTGCTGCGGCAAAAGGATAATGGGGTAGCCCCGAGGGTTGGGGATTTCCTGCGGCAAAAGGATAATATCCTTGTTGCTGCGGATTTTGGCAAGACCACATTGGTGGCTGGAGAAGGAACCCAGGGTTAATCCCTGGATGTACTCCCTGAGGAGTGCGCCTCTCGGTTGGGACATTCCCCAAGCGGATGCGATTATAGGCCAGAGCGATTGCCTCTTCGTCTGGAGTGCCATCTTGGTTATGCAAGTTTGGATCTTCCGTGCCAACGACTCGGATGGATCCGTGACTGGACGCCGATGAAACGGAAGCCGCATCGGAAGTATCGATCGGAAACAGTCTCACTCCTAGTGGACCCGCACCGCGTAACTTTTACCTTTGGGTTCGCGGTGGGGACTGTGGTCCTTCTCGTGTATTTCCTTTTGGGAGGTACGAGAGTCTCCACAGCTGGGCCATCGGTTTGGAAGGATTGGTCGCCGGTAGCGATCCCAGAGGTTGCAGCCCCGGAAATACCATCACCAGGGATGGAGGCCTCAGTACTAGGATTACTAGTACCGGGAAGTGCACCACGGGTAGTGGATCTGTTGCTCTGG
This sequence comes from Diachasma alloeum, assembly GCF_001412515.2. Taxonomy (NCBI): domain Eukaryota; kingdom Metazoa; phylum Arthropoda; class Insecta; order Hymenoptera; family Braconidae; genus Diachasma; species Diachasma alloeum. The sequence goes on along the minus strand of NW_021680471.1, from coordinate 22,883 downwards.
GGAAGCTCACCCGTAGATGGTTCCCCAGGAGTTCCATCCTCGTTGAGAGGTGGAGTGGGATCGTTCGACTTTCGGTCGCCCATTTTCTTCAGACCGATCAAGAATCGGAAATTATTATATTAGCCCAAGAAATTTTTATTTGGAATAGGGAAAACTTGACCAAAATTGAAACAATTCTGGACCAATACGGAGATTGGAAAAAGTCCGATGTAAATTCGGAGAAATTAGTTAACCTCAATGAGTAACACTCGATGAGAAAATCGATAGAAGCGATTAAAGCCGTTAGCAAATAATTTGGATTAAATGCCTGAAGTTATCCAATAAGATCGAAGAATTAATCCCAAGTAATCCAAATAATCCAATAATCCCGAGGGATTCACTAGATCTCGTCATAACTCAAACGGATTCAAAACTCAAAACTGATCTAAAGGTTAAGAAGTCCGAAAACGCAATAACTCAATAATAAAATCACAAATAAAAGTCCTCAACTCCGAATTCAAATAGAACGTATCACTTCGGAAGCCGTAAACGTAGTAGTCGGACTCGGGCCGGAGGCCTTCCTATATACCGCCTGAGTAGAGTGGGGATTCACTCCCCTCCTACTGCGGACTAATTTCCTGAGTCGGGAGCTCGCGGAACCTTTGCCGAGAGGAAGGGGAAATTACGTAAGGTAGGGATCACGTAATCAATCACGTGACCCTCCCCTAGCAACAGGCATCTGTTGCTGCCCAAAACTCTCGACAAATCGCCACTTGGTTTGTTACCAAGGGAAAACCGAGGCAAATAAAATTCCTTCTTATTTGTCTCGGATTAAACCTAACCGATGACATCATTGTGATGTCACGTAATCCTCAATCTCAACCATCTCTCTCACTCCCATGAAAATAAATCGGCTTGGTAACAGACGAAAATTGAAATTTCAAGACAAAAGGAACGGAGCAATAGGACTCGAGAAAAATCAAATTTCAATATGATGAGATCATCACGAAATCGAAAACTAAGAGAGAAATAAGAATTGAGTCGTAATTCCAAAAAACAAAATTCCGGCGTGATGAGATCATCACGGGATCGAAAAATACGAGAGAAATGGAATTAAGTTGCAATTTCGAAACCTCATCTTGAGTGGGGTCAAATGAAACCCGATACAACAAAATCCCAAAAACTCAAATTCACAAAAGTTCAAAACCAAAAAAAAAGATTTCTTAAAGAGACGCAAAAATTTCAACTAACCAAAAATTTTCGCACCCAATAACCGTGGAGCCCCACGTCGGGCGCCATTTGTAACGTGACATTTACGCATGGGGGTTAAAAATGCCTATTACCTTCGCCCTTCTTCCCCTTCATCAAGTTAAACACAAAAATACAAAAATCTATGGGCGCCAGGTAACTTTTAGCCGGAATTACCAAACCCGATGATTCTACAAAACCAATTCTAATTGATTCCAAAACCTAAAAAATTTACACAAAAAGGGAGAAAACTAGATTTCTGGGGAAAGGTAACGGTCCTGGGTTCGCTCAGTGTGCTAGGTTGTGGAGAGAGGGGTGGATTTCAGGTGGTGACGGGTATTGGGTGGCCAAAACTACAAAAAAAAAGGAAAAGAAATCAACATCGTTCTTACGTGTTTCACTATTGTGTAATGATTTTTCTTTGGCCTCAACAAATACTCAATAAACCCTAACCCAGAAGTCTCGATTATCCAAACACGGCCAACTCATCACCTTCGTTCTCGTAATCCGACAAGTCTGAAACGCCAAAAACCATAACGCTAACACTGGACTTCGGGGACAATCAGCAGCTCATCCAATCCTTATTTCGTGTATTTAGGGCGCCAGCCGATTTTTAGCAACGCGGAATCGACAAACCGCAAACGGAACCGTATTTTCTTAAAACTAAATACTGATCGTCCCCAAAAATCCAATAACGACAAGAAACATATCGCAACCATACGCAGAAATGTGGATTACGAGGATACGGGATTCACTCGGCTGCTCAGTGTGCGGGTCGTGGAGAGAGGGGTGGATTCGTGGACGAGAACAT
>NW_021680471.1:11968-19163 GCF_001412515.2 Diachasma alloeum | reverse complement strand
AAAGGAAAAGAAATCAACATCGTTCTTACGTGTTTCACTATTGAAATATGAGAATCACCAATTTTTCAAAAAAAGACATTTCAATTCTCTAAAAAAAAATACAAAAAAAAAGAAAAAAATCTACAATTAATAACTAACAATACTGATAATAATAATTATTATAATATTAATTCCGCACTCTGATAGGAAATAGTCTAATCTGACAAAAATATTCGAAGAAATTAATATCACCGATAAATACCTCAAATATGCCGAAATAAACATTTGGGGAGAGTAGAAATACACGCTAATCCCTAAATACTCGAGAATTCCGAGAATCGGGGGGAAAGGTATGCGGGCGACAATGGGAGCGAGAGAGAGGAAAACGTATTCCACCATCGATGTTTCATACCAGCCAAAACGGCTGAATTTCCGTAAAACTCAACTTGCCATAACTCGAAAATGGCAGAGTCAAAAATTACGGACCCTGAGATAAAATGTCCGGGAGAGTCTACCGAAGACAACAATACCAAAAAAATAATTTTTCCTAAACAATTAGCCGCCCCAGGTTCATTAATCCACGAGCGGAATTCTAAACGCTAAAAGGCTCGCGTGAAGCGAGAATAGCCACGTGTAAACGTGGATGAGTATCTGAGGAGGAGTCGAGAGTCGGGGGGGAATTCCCCCTCGAGAAACACGGCGTACACGCCAGCGAGAATGGGCTGGAAATCCATAAAAACCAAAAATAGAATATCCGGAAATCGGCAGAGCGAATTTTCGGAAACCCTGGATGAATTACTCAGGGAAGCCCCCCGAACACATTGATCCACAACCCTTAATTTTAATTAACTATCTACGCGAACCAACTCAATTCAAACACGAGTGGAATTTCTTACGCGCAAAAGGGGGTAATTATCCCCTTGAATAACCCACCAAAAATCACGAAAACCACCCAATCATGAGTGAAAAAGGGGAGGATCGGCACCTCATAATTTGGATTAAGCGTCACAATCACCGTTTTACCGGAATAAAATGCGACGTACGAGGCTGAAGACCCCGTAGTCGAATAACTAAAAGCCGAAATGAATTCGGAAAAATACATAAACCGAACTAAAAACTCACGATCTTCCTGTGTTTAGAGGTCCTCTTCCCTTTTCGGACCATCCTGGATCGGTACGGCTCCTTCAAAAGGTATAATAATCCACGTGGCACAATTACGTTGCGTGGACACACTCAAAATTTCGCACGTGACTAATGATCAACGACGGTCAACGCGGAACTAACTGCCCTGGGTCAGCGTCACGGGCACTAACCGCAGCGCGAATTCCGGCCAACAGAGACGGGCTCTGATTGGCGGAGATTTTCGGCACATCAAGCGTTGGCTTTGTTGGCGCTACCAAAGGCTTTTGGAGAATTCAACCGCGACAAATACTCAATTCTAATTTCTTTATACGTAACTTTATAAAATTGAATAATGATTACCTGGGCCGAACTGGTGGGCGTTCGGAAAATTACTAAGGGTTTTTGGCGCCTCCTATGGGTCGGTTCTCCTGGATTCACGAGGTTAAAAGACCGATACTACTAATTCTCCTAATTTTTCAAAACTCTAAGCAACCTGGCAATTCACGGGATAAAAGGGTTGCACTTGTTCCTCGTGACCTTCCACCGAAAATCTAAAACGTAACCATCTAACTACCGTAAAATCCATTATAATTTGGAGCGCCGGCATTTCAGCCGGACCTAATCGATTTGCCGTAGGATTAACAATAGGGTGGCTCCCATTAGAATTATCGGATGACTCATAACTTGGCCCTTCTTCGCGATAATTCCATGGGCCCTCAAAAACGCGTAATTATGCCGGTCTTGAAATTAAACAAAATACTATGGAATTAAGACACGAATTTAGCCACACCATGGCGTGGAAACCCTCAAACCTCATGGTCGTCACGAGGATTGGACTTCTGACCACCCCGGGGGTGGAAAAGTGAAACGCTCTCTCTCTCGCTACCTTTTACTCACGGGTCGCCTTCCTATGTCACGGGGGGGTTAGTTGTTTTGATGGCAGCATCGTGTCCTAACGAACATCCCAACATGTTCGTTACACTCTCCATAACTCACTATAAGAGTTGAACAAGTGACAATACATTAATAACAATAGATTTCTAGATGCAACATGAAATCCGATTGTTGAATATCAATTAAATATTCAACTATTTAAAGACAAATACCATAGAAATTTCAATACCAATATTTATTGTTTTCCAAACATTTCAGTAGAGAAAATGGATCAAAATATCATTGAATAAAATCGATTGATTAGAAAAAAATAAAAATGGAAAAAAAAGATGATCAAAAATTATTCTTGACGTGATTTTTTCGTGTTATCAATGGGAGATTGCACACATTTGCACAACTATACGATATCCTTCACAATCTCACTGATCACAGTGATATCAGATAAAGAACGAACGATTAGTTGAGGAGGAAATCCAGCTGAAAAAAATAATATATTCAAAATTTTCAAAATTGGAAAAGAAGAAAATGAATAATGATGATAATACACACTTGTTTTCCGAATGAACCCTTGAATTTCAATATTCTTTCCAATCTCAAAGGAAGGATCAGAGCTTATGAATTGTGCAATTTTTATTTCTAAACAAAAATCATCAACTCCTATTGGAATAACGCCGAAACAAGAGGATAGGAGACCTTTATCACGTATGAAAAAATCGTATAGAACTTTTCTATACGAATTGTGTAAAGAATGATCCTATACGATTTCTATAGATTTTTCGTATATGATATTCGGACTTTTCTATACGAAGTTTTTCTATACGAACACTTTTTCATCGCATTCTATACGTGAATTTTTATTCTATACGATTTATTCCTATACGCTCGAGAGAAATGCGTATAGAAATCCGGCGATTCTGTGCACGAGGTTTCTGTCCATTCGCCTAGGAATCGTATAGGGGATTCTATAGGGATTATTCTATACGATTTTTTCCTATACGCTCGAGAGAAATGCGTATAGAAATCCGGCGATTCTGTGCACGAGGTTTCTGTCCATTCGCCTAGGAATCGTATAGGGGATTCTATAGGGATTATTCTATACGAATTATTCCTATACGCTCGAGAGAAATGCGTATAGAAATCCGGCGATTCTATACACGAGGTTTCTATCCATTCGCCTGGAAATCGTATAGGGGTTTCTATCGGGATTATTCTATACGAATTATTCCTATACGCTCGAGAGAAATGCGTATAGAAATCCGGCGATTCTATACACGAGGTTTCTATCCATTCGCCTGGAAATCGTATAGGGGTTTCTATCGGGATTATTCTATACGAATTATTCCTATACGCTCGAGAGAAATGCGTATAGAAATACGGCGATTCTATACACGAGGTTTCGATTCATTGGCCTGGGAATCGTATAGGGATTTCTATAGGGATTATTCTACACGAATTATTCCTATACGCTCGAGAGAAATATGTATAGAAATCCGGCGAATCTATACACGAGGTTTCTATCCATTCGCCTGGGAATCGTATAGGGGTTTCTATAGGGATTATTCTATACGATTTATTCCTATACGCTCGAGAGAAATGCGTATAGAAATCCGGCGATTCTATACACGAGGTTTCTATCCATTCGCCTGGGAATCGTATAGGGGTTTCTATAGGGATTATTCTATACGATTTATTCCTATACGCTCGAGAGAAATGCGTATAGAAATCCGGCGATTCTATACACGAGGTTTCTATCCATTCGCCTGGGAATCGTATAGGGGTTTCTATAGGGATTATTCTATACGATTTATTCCTATACGCTCGAGAGAAATGCGTATAGAAATCCGGCGATTCTATACACGAGGTTTCTATCCATTCGCCTGGGAATCGTATAGGGGTTTCTATAGGGATTATTCTATACGATTTATTCCTATACGCTCGAGAGAAATGCGTATAGAAATCCGGCGATTCTATACACGAGGTTTCTATCCATTCGCCTGGGAATCGTATAGGGGTTTCTATAGGGATTATTCTATACGATTTATTCCTATACGCTCGAGAGAAATGCGTATAGAAATCCGGCGATTCTATACACGAGGTTTCTATCCATTCGCCTGGGAATCGTATAGGGGTTTCTATAGGGATTATTCTATACGATTTATTCCTATACGCTCGAGAGAAATGCGTATAGAAATCCGGCGATTCTATACAGGAAGTTTCTATTCATTCGCCTGGGAGTCGTATAGAGTTTTCTATAGGGATTATTCTATACGATTCATTCCCATACGCTCCAGAGAAATGCGTATAGAAATCCGGCGATTCTATACACAAGGTTTCTATCCATTCGCCTGGGAATCGTATAGGGGTTTCTATCGGGATTATTCTATACGATTTATTCCTATACGCTCGAGAGTAATGCGTATAGAAATCCGGCGATTCTATACACGAGGTTTCTATTCATTGACCTGGGAATCGTATAGGGGTTTCTATCGGGATTATTCTATACGATTTATTCCTATACGCTCGAGAGTAATGCGTATAGAAATCCGGCGATTCTATACACGAGGTTTCTATTCATTGACCTGGGAATCGTATAGGGGTTTCTATCGGGATTATTCTATACGATTTATTCCTATACGCTCGAGAGTAATGCGTATAGAAATCCGGCGATTCTATACACGAGGTTTCTATTCATTGACCTGGGAATCGTATAGGGTTTTCTATAGGGATTATTCTATACGATTTATTTCTATCCGCTCGAGAGAAATGCGTATAGAAATCCGGCGAATCTGTACACGAGGTTTCTATCCATTCGCCTGGGAATCGTATAGGGGTTTCTATAGGGATTATTCTATACGATTTATTCCTATACGCTCGAGAGTAATGCGTATAGAAATCCGGCGATTCTATACACGAGGTCCGGCGAATTTATCCCGAAAAATGAGAGTCCACGTATGATAAATTCGTATCTCTCGTGGAACACTACAAAAAATGCAGAGAGTACTTTTCACTGGATTATTATCTATATTTCCGCGGATTTTTTTTGCAGAAAATAAATGAAAAATAACTTTTTTTTCTAAAGGATTTATGAAGTATTCTTCGTCAAGTGGAACACATATTTCCATCATATCCGTAAAATCATTTGACACTTGTCTTTTTACACGGTATGAATATCATGGTAAAAAAATATAATGTAGTTGATAATTTCCATGCATATAATTTAGTCCCCGTAAACGAGTCGCTCATTGTTATTCAGATACAATTTTTTCACGTTAAAAAAATTACACTGTTCTTTGACAGCCCTCACGTGAAAAAAGCTAGCGAATCATTAATGATGGTCAGGCGTAGGATATTTTGAAAATGCAGCCAACTTTATGGAAATTTTTTTCACATGCTATTTAATCCCTTGCAAAATTTCAGAAACCCCAGGTACGAGACAACAATAAAAATTCATTCGAAATTTGTCACGTATACATGAGTTTAGAAGGAGCATAACGAAGGAGCATTTTTCAGGCATAACGAAGAAATTAAAAAAAAATAGACGGATTTATCGATCAATCGGTCTGGTAATCGAAAAAAGTAATGTGACCCCCCAACCCCTTAAAAAAAAAAACGAAGGAAAATGAAAATTATTTCGAGAAATTTATTTGCTGATGACGAAACTTTGTCTCAAAACAATTCTGTAGTGAATTGGTAAATTAGAATAACTGCATTTTGCTGAGGGTCAGTTATCGATGAATATCTTGCAAATGAAGAGAGATAGAGAAATTTCCAGTAAAACCGTATTTATAGTTGACATTTCGCTGTATAGAAAAGATGTGTTTGGAGGGAAAACTGAATTTAGGGTGGATTGGGAAAGGGGTAGTGGAAATGCCGGTGAAAAACGAATGCACTGAGTCTATAAAAAATATACTGATTTATTCGGTGGAATCGAACCACCTTAGCGTCACTTATTACACCCTGTTAATTGTCACTTAAATTAATTCAAACTGTTCTGAATATAACACTGGAGATTTTCTGAATAATATACTGAATAATAGGAGACTCTACTGAGAATTTAAATAGGAGATGTACTGATTAATAACTGCTTCGAACGAGTGATGTACTGACCCCGTTCGAAGGTAAGGCTAGTAGCTACTAAGAGCTTCTAAGGTGCGATACTGCTTGGTACAATGATCTGAGACTAACTCTGAGATTCGGTGATTGACTAGGCCTGACCGTTGACCCGAGGTTTCCGGAAGATTTTCGTAAGTAGCCGATCTGTGGTCAACCGTTGATGTACTGAATTTTAACTACGTTTCAAACACCCCGGTGGCATTCAACATCAGGTTGTTGAATTACTGGATCTGGTTTCTGCTGGTCTGGTTCTGCTGATTCTGGTTGTGCTGATGCTTGCTAAGGGGAGAAAAACAGGGTGAGAGACGTATCACTTGCCAAATTAAAAAACATATGGAAGATGATACTTAACTCTCAGTCCTGCAGTTCCTGGATGTCCCCTTGCTGTTGATCGTCTTCATCATCTGGGTGATCTTCTTCTGGAGATTGTTCTGGTGTAGGTGGGTCTGTAGGAAGCAGACAGGGCTTGGTGATTGGTCTGTCAAACACCGAGTGGGCTGCTGTGATGTTCTGGAGATTAGGCGACCCATCTTGATGTCTGCCGACTTCTGCTTCGCTCGTTCTGACTGTGGCTACTCTGGTGAGCTCATCTGCTCCTGGTCTAGTCGCGATGACTCTGGCGATTGGCCACTGGGCTGGTGGAAGGTTATCGTCGACCATCAGCACCATGTTACCAACCTCGATGTTCTGCTGACGTGTCTTCCACTTGTAGATCGACTGATATGGTTGGAGACACTCTTTGGACCACCTGGACCAGAACCGTTGAACTATCTGAGTCGTTGGGTTCCATCTCCTCATCTTGAGAGGATTCTCGTCGATGTAGGAGGACTCTGGTATTACTTGAAGATTCGCTGGTCAAGAGATGTCCTGGGGTGAGAATCTGGAAATCTTCTGGGTAGTCTGACATCGGACAGATTGGCCTGGAGTTTAGACAGGCTTCAATCTGAATCCAGATGGTGTTGAGTTCCTCAAATGTTAATGTTGTCGTTCCCAAGACTCTCTTGAGGTGATACTTCGTTGAATTCGCGGCTGCTTCCCATTGGTGGCGAGAGCAGCCTGAATATTTTGGTGATGGAGCCTTTTTTTT
>NW_021680471.1:8785-10076 GCF_001412515.2 Diachasma alloeum | reverse complement strand
TCATTCCCTGGAATCTCTGACTTCCCCGCGATGTCTGCTGTTGATGTTCTCTCTCATTGATCAGTTGATTGGTGAGGTTCTCATTCTTCCTAAAGATCAATGAGGTTGCTGTTGAATTACAAATCTTGGTAGCAATTCACTGGATCATCTTGTTGAATGTCTGCACGTTGTTGATACTCTGGAATCTGTTCTGGTTGATGTACTCGTAACTCGGAGATGAATGACACCTCTGTTCCTGATTGATGAGGTCTCTGGCCTTGCTGGAGAATCCTTGGTCTTGGTGATTTGATTATTTCTCGGGCTGTCGCCAACAGCACCGATTGTTGATCTTCTGGAGTTGAGTTGACTTCGAGTTCTCATTGGTCAGTTGATTGTTGAAGTTAACCGCTGCTGTTGATGTACTCTTATTTGTTTGGGCTTACTGTTGAGAATGACCAATGAGAAAGTGAATGTGTTGATTATATTCAGGAATCATTCACGGTGAAAAGTCACTGAATTCCTGCCACTCTGAGGGGCCCCCGTCGAGGGTCTTCAGAGCGAGTTTCCTCAGCTGATTATGCTGTAGAGCGTCTGGCGATGTATTGATCGGTTGAATTTTCTCAGCTAAATGACCCCTCAGCCTGTTGATCAGCCTCACACACTGCTTTCTGGTGGTGGCTGCCTGCCCGTGNACCGATTGTTGATCTTCTGGAGTTGAGTTGACTTCGAGTTCTCATTGGTCAGTTGATTGTTGAAGTTAACTGCTGCTGTTGATGTACTGGGTTTAACTGTTGAGAATGACCAATGAGAAAGTGAATGTGTTGATTATATTCAGGAATCATTCACGGTGAAAAGTCACTGAATTCCTGCCACTCTGAGGGGCCCCCGTCGAGGGTCTTCAGAGCGAGTTTCCTCAGCTGATTATGCTGTAGAGCGTCTGGCGATGTATTGATCGGTTGAATTTTCTCAGCTAAATGACCCCTCAGCCTGTTGATCAGCCTCACACACTGCTTTCTGGTGGTGGCTGCCTGCCCGTGCACTCCGTTTGCTAGTTACGGGTGATCGTGAGGAATGGACTCTATCAGGCTTTCCTAAATGGTGAGTAATTCTGTCCATTCCGAATCCAGGATCCTGTCATGACCGTCCAATTCCTTGGAGGTGACATCCTCGTCGGTCATGTTGACCCTGGTGAGCTCGTGGTAGACCTCGATGATGCTGTTTACTCTGAGCTGAATCTGTCTCGACTGACTGAGTTGATGTACTGTGGGACCCTCCTCTGTAATCTGAATTGCTTCGGAATATCTTTTGTTGA
>NW_021680471.1:5489-8650 GCF_001412515.2 Diachasma alloeum | reverse complement strand
CTTGTTCAATTACTGTTTCGGAGCCTGACATGGTGATGTACTGTTTTGTTTACAACCTGTCAGATCCCTTGGTAAATGAGTACGAGAGTTTCTACTTTACCGACCGCCTGCGGTTTACCACTCGGTGAGTTGCTGTGTTGCGTCGGTAACTGGTCGTCTCTGCTGCTGTGAGGCGCCGCCTGTTGCTGGGCGTTGGGCCCGCGCTGAGACTGTTCGGCAATACTCGGTGATTCTCGCTGACTCTCGACTCTACGGCACGGTGAGGCACTGGAGGACAATGGTGTTTATACTTCTATTATCCGGAGAATATAAACACTGGCACAAACACGTCTGAATTTGTCCGTTGAGTTCCTGATGTGAACCCCGAATGTCCGCGTGGGTTTTTCACTGCACTGAATAATTTCACACTAGCGATTCCCGAATCCGGCTGGAAGGACCATGTGTTTGGAGGGAAAACTGAATTTAGGGTGGATTGGGAAAGGGGTAGTGGAAACGCCGGTGAAAAACGAACGCACTGAGTCTATAAAAAATATACTGATTTACTCGGTGGAATCGAACCACCTTAGCGTCGCTTATTACACTCTGTTAATTATCACTTAAATTAATTCAAACTGTTCTGAATTTAACACTGGAGATTTTCTGAATAATATACTGAATAATAGGAGACTCTACTGAGAATTTAAATAGGAGATGTACTGATAAATAACTGCTTCGAACGAGTGATGTACTGACCCCGTTCGAAGGTAAGGCTAGTAGCTACTAAGAGCTCCTAAGGTGCGATACTGCTTGGTACAATGATCTGAGACTAACTCTGAGATTCGGTGATTGACTAGGCCTGACGGTTGACCCGAGGTTTCCCGAAGATTTTCGTAAGTGGCCGATCTGTGGTCAACCGTTGATGTACGGAATTTTAACTACGTTTCAAACAAACCGTATTTGTAGTTGACATTTCGCTGTATAGAAAAGATACTTATGATAATTTCGCTATCTTTCTTCATTTCCAAGATATTCATCGATGATTGACAATAAGCGAAAAGCACTTATCCTAGTTTACCAATTCACGACAGAATTCAGAAATGGTACACTTTGTATAGGTGAAAGACCTCCGTAAATTTATCGAAATCGAGTGATTTGGCGGCCATTTTGAAAACACCTAAATTATGTGCTATTTGTGTGCTTTTTGTTTTGGTATCCGAAAAATTTTTTGCTTTGGTGGGGTAGTGGAAAATGAGGGGGGAAAAGTGTCGAAACCCATTAACCCTTCAGAACTCGCGCTATAAGCGTCGCGCCGCCTTTTTCAAATTTTCGCTGACCTCTTGCAAAATTGAGCTTTCAAAAAATTGAAAAAATTGGAATTCCTAGCTTGAATGATTTAGAATGGATTAGCAAGGTTCTTATCCGCTGAAAATCCATCAAGGCTACGAAAAATAATAAATTGTTGAGGCTCATACGCAAAAGCGGCGCCGTGCCGCCCAGCACGAGTAACGAAGGATGTAAAATTTTCAATTCCGCTGTTGCTGTTTCCCGCTCGCCGCACGCTCGGCGTGTACCTATGAACGTGACAACGCTGCATTACTGAAAGCACGGGCGGCGCAGCGCTCACCACGCGAGTAACGAAGGTCGGTGGCTGAGCGCGAGTTCTGAAGGGTTAAACGCCATAACGGGAATTTTGGTTAGGCGGAGTAGTCTAAAGATACATGGAAAATTATGTGCTCATCAATATTCGTAAGCACAAATGATTTTGATTGCCAATAGCAACGTGTTGAATTTTTTGTTATCAATGAATCTTTTTCTTCGCCTATGTCTACTGAATCGGATTTATAAATGCCTCGAGATTAATGTGCCCATCAATATTAGTTAACAAAAATGATTTTTATGGCAAAAATAGTTGTGTTGTATTTTTTATCAAAGACAGACCTAGTCACAGGACTTAGGCTCACAGACTAGACTCAGCTCACGCAGTATGTCTATTGACTTGGACTTATAAATGACTGGAGATGTATGTGGCCATCAATTTTAGCCAATGAAAATGATTTGTATGGAAAAAATCGGGATGTTTTATATTTTATCAAGGACAGACCAAGTCACATGACACAGCTCCCGTATGATGTCTATTAACTTGGACTTATAACTAACTAGAGATTTAGGTGCTCATCAATATTAACCAACAAAACTGATTTTTATGGAAAAAATAGTTGTGTTGTATTTTTTATCAAAGACAGACCAAGTCACATGACACAGCTCCCGTATGATGTCTATTAACTTGGACTTATAACTAACTAGAGATTTAGGTGCTCATCAATATTAACCAACAAAACTGATTTTTATGGAAAAAATAGTTGTGTTGTATTTTTTATCAAAGACAGACCAAGTCACATGACACAGCTCCCGTATGATGTCTATTAACTTGGACTTATAACTAACTAGAGATTTAGGTGCTCATCAATATTAACCAACAAAACTGATTTTTATGGAAAAAATAGTTGTGTTGTATTTTTTATCAAAGACAGACCGAGTCACATAACTTAGGCTCACAGACTAGACTCCTCTCACGCAGTATGTCTATTGACTTCGACTTATAAATGACTGGAGATTGATGTGCCCATCAATATTAACCAACAAAACTGATTTTTATGGAAAAAATAGTTGTGTTGTATTTTTTATCAAAGACAGACCGAGTCACATAACTTAGGCTCACAGACTAGACTCCTCTCACGCAGTATGTCTATTGACTTCGACTTATAAATGACTGGAGATTGATGTGCCCATCAATATTAACCAACAAAACTGATTTTTATGGAAAAAATAGTTGTGTTGTATTTTTTATCAAAGACAGACCGAGTCACATAACTTAGGCTCACAGACTAGACTCCTCTCACGCAGTATGTCTATTGACTTCGACTTATAAATGACTGGAGATTGATGTGCCCATCAATATTAACCAACAAAAATGATTTTTATGGAAAAAATACAACACCCCTATTTTTTCCATACAAATCATTTTTGTTGGTTAATATTGATGAGCACATAAATCTGTAGTCAATTATAATTCCAAGTCAATAGACATACTGCGTGAGCGGAGTCTAGTCTGTGAGCCTAAGTCATGTGACTCGGTCTGTCTTTGATAAAAAATACAACACCGCTATTTTTTCCATATAAAT
>NW_021680471.1:2674-2986 GCF_001412515.2 Diachasma alloeum | reverse complement strand
CCATTCTGCTCCTTCTGTTGAATTTTGAAATCCATTATTGTGGGCTTTATTTCGGAAGGGAGGGGGAGGTGTCAACTCGGGAGATGACAAACAAACCCATTTTGCCCCATTATGTTCTTAATGAGGGTGAGGGGGCGCGGGCGGGAAGTGAATTTGGAAAATAGCAAACAGACCCATTTTGCCTCATTTGTATTTTTTTTCTTATAAGCGAAGGGACGGATGTCAAGTCGGAAAACGATAAACAAACCCATTTTGCCCCATTCTTCTCTTAATGAGTGCGAACGGAGGGAGGGGGGTGTCAACGCGGGGGAT
>NW_021680471.1:384-2664 GCF_001412515.2 Diachasma alloeum | reverse complement strand
AATGATGGAGAGGGGGGGAGAGTCAATTTGGGAAATAGCAAACAGACCCATTTTGCCCCATTTATATTTTTGCTTCCGAATGGAAGCTTTGTAATCGGTCGATTTTTCGATTCGCTAATTTTGCTTGGAAATGATGTAGAATGGTCTGAAACGTAAAAATACGAAGTTTGAGGACCATGTATGTACGTGTGTCCGAAAGTGTGGGTCGATTTTTTCGAAAATTTTTATAAATAACGACAAATAAAGGACAAAAGTTGAAGCTAAAAATCTGAAATTTTGTCATATAGTTGGTACTACTTTGGAGCATTTCTGAGCACAGTTTCAGCTCAATCGGCCCAGTAGTTTTGGAGATACAGCAATTTCTCAAAAATCTTTTTTGCTCAATATCTCAAAAACTACATGAGCGAATTCAATTTTTTTGATGCCAAAATCTTCCTTGCGACAATATCTGTCGAATCAAATCATAATATTGCTATGAAACCATGGGCAACCGAATAATAATTGGCATTTTTCATTTTTATGAAAAAATCGTTGTAAGCACGAGGGCACCTTGAAAACTCAAGATAGAAAGTTGAAATTTGGTAAGACTGTGGTTTTTATGATATTACAGAATGGGATTGTGGATGAGCCGAATCGGACAAGTAGTTTAGGAGATATTTAACTTTTTGTGAAAAACTGTAATGCTCATCAACTCCAAAACTACTGGTCTGATTGACTTTTTTTTTGTTCAAAATATTCGTCATGGTATCTTCTATCAAGATCAATCAAAATATGCATAGTCGCCCATACAAAGTTTTCAAGATATCACCGTTTTTCTAGTTTTGTAAATTAAAATCCAATGTGGGCTCTATAATGAGCGTTAAACATGAACTAAACATCTGAGATTCTGGCTACTATTTTGCATGGTTGGCCTACATCCGTGTATAAAATTTTGTGCCAATCGATTCAGTACATCCTGGCATAGAGTGATTCGTCCGAAACGCTTTTTTTTCTTAAAAATCACAAATTATCATTTTATCAATGTTTTCCATCTCTACATGACTTCAAAAGTCATATAATACAAATCCATGTTTTTTTTTACTCCATATAATCTAATATTTGATGGAAATCAAGTTTCATAAACTTGATTTTTTGAATTTACAAGACCATTCTCGTTAATTATAATATTATTCAATAAATACCTGATATTCATCCAAAATGCTGTACCACGTAGATTAAACAGAGTGAGCTTAACGGATTCAGTATTTGCTGCAGACGATCTGTGTGAGTTTGAGTGGGAGTTACATGCACGTCAGCAAATAAATCTTTATGGGCAAATAAAAATACAGTCTAAGGAAATAATTGAGTCGGAATAAGATAAAAATCATCAAGATATTTTAATTATTAGGAGTACTAATATGAATTTAATTATTAAATTCATCATGATGTAAGAGAAAATATTACAAATTAAAATATATTAAAAAGTTGAAAATGACAAATTTTTGTTTGAAACATCATAAGTAATCACTAGGATCACGAATCTATTGATTAAATGATGACGTATGTTTCTGACAATTTATCGGGACACAGAGGAGAAAAAAAGTTGAGAATACAGGTGTCGCTATTTGGATTACTCATAATTTATGAAAACCATGCGAAATACTGTAAAAGAATGATGTTTTCTTATGAAATTTGAAGATCATATGAATAAATGATGGAATGGATTTTTTCGCGAACACTGCATTGTTATTGGACTAGACTCTGACGAGATTGCAATAGTCTTAGCATTTGTTCAATTATTTAGATTCTTCATAATAAGGAAAATTTCAAAGTCGACAATTCTACTACAATGATAAGAGGAATTGGCCCAGAAATTATTGGTGAAACCCATAATGGGTCAGATCCATTTACATTCACCCGTATTTGTCGCACTGAAACTAAGGAGTGAGTAATTGCCACTCATTTTTTATATGTGGAATTGGAATATCTCCCATTTGGAAGCTTATTACCAATGTAATTGGTAAAGAGGAAAAAAAAAGCATCGAGTAACGGTCACATGACTTCTGTCAAATGGGCTTCTACTCCTGTTTGTTTTTTCTCATGAGCGAGAGGACGGATGTCAAGTCGGGAAACGACAAACAAACCCATTTTGCCCGATTTTTTCCTAATTAGTGCGAGCGGGGGGGGGCTGTTAACTCGGGAGTTAACAAACAAACCCATTTTGCCCCATTATTTTCTTAATGAGCGAGAGGGGGCGGGGTGGGAGAAGTCAATTTGGGAAATAACAAACAAACCCATTTT
>NW_021680471.1:0-191 GCF_001412515.2 Diachasma alloeum | reverse complement strand
GAGCGAGAGGGGGCGGGGTGGGAGAAGTCAATTTGGGAAATAACAAACAAACCCATTTTACCCCATTATTTTCTTCATGGCCGAGAGGGGGCGGGGGAAAAGAAAGTCAATTTGGTAAATAGCTCACAGATCCATTTTGCCGCATTTGGGGTTTGTTTTCTTAATGAGCGAAAGAGGGGATGTCAAGTCGA
>NW_021680470.1:337276-399423 GCF_001412515.2 Diachasma alloeum | reverse complement strand
ACTCATTCGGCAGGCGGCTGGCCTGCGACTGCTGCTGTGCTGCTGACTTATGGCCCGGGTGTAATAATTTCTTCCCCATTTTTCTAGGGACCCCACCCTACAATTTCTAGTGGAAAATATTGTTTACGCGTCCCGAAATTGTGGGTGTAATAATACACTGAACACTTTGATTCATGAATAAAATAATAGGTTATGATCGCCGATAAGTAGTTAATTAGGCCTGAGAGGGGTAAAAGTCATGATAAAATGATAATTATTCAATCAAAAAATTTCACTATTTCACTGTTTCACTATTTCTCATAGTCCCTATTTCGATACGTTCACAACACCAAAATGGCGGTTGAATGACACGTATAAAAAAACTACCAATTATAGNATAGTCCCTATTTCGATACGTTCACAACACCAAAATGGCGGTTGAATGACACGTATAAAAAAACTACCAATTATAGATCCTATGAGCACTGCACCGCAATCACACCTAATGACCTACTTGTGAACCACAATTACACGCCGTATGAATATTTTTTCACCGCAATTAGCCAAATAATACGGCCACAAATGCGGGACGCGTGCATGAACCGATGGCCTGTCAATACCGAGTATCGTTAGGGCCACTGGGATCTGAGAGATGGTGCCACTACCAACTCGGAGAATTTTTCTGAAGACTGTAAATCGTTTGGGGCTCTGCGGGTGCTCTTGTACGGCGCCCTCATTCAAATATTCATTTTCATTGCGATTCGATCACGTATGAAGAAATTTCATACAAAAATCTAGCAAATTCGCAAGACAATTCAATTGGATATCAACTGAACTTTCTGGCAGTTATTGGTCGATTCTATTGAAATTTTCAAAAGAAAATGTTTTATATAAAAAATTAATAGAATTGAATTTTTCTATACAACTTATTCTATTGAGATGTTTTCTATAGAAGTTCCTCGGCTCACATTTTATAAATGTTTTTGTTTCATTTTCTTCATCAAATGGAAAGAAAATTAATAAAAAAAATTGAAAACTTGAGCCGCGGAAATTCTATCAAAAAATCTCAATAGAATAAGCTGTATAGAAAAATCCAATTCTATTGGCTTTTTGTATACAACATTTTCTATTGAACATTTCAACAGAGTCGGCCAAAAACTAATCGAATGTTGAAGAGAAATCCAATAGCATTGTTTACTATTGAAAATCGATTTTTAGATAAACGGCTCTATGTCATGATGTGCTGAATCGATCGACCCAACATTTCGTACAGAAGTGAGACCCGATAATACTGAGTAGTAGCCAAAATTTTATGGGGTTCATTCGAATTCATAATGAGATAAAAAAATATATAAAAACGTGAATATCTCGGAAACATTGTATGGACGGTTCTTCATATTTTGATTCATCTCGATAGATGGCAGGAAGACAAGTATTTTGAAAAAAAAAATGAAATCGAACCAGTATTTTAAAAGATATGGAACAAAAAAGTTTTTCACTAAAAGTTGAATATCTTCTAAACCACCTGTTCGATTTCGCGTACTCACGAGCTCACCCTGTAATATGATAAGAGCTACTACATTTCACTACATCTCACTACATTTCAATATCCTATCTCGATTTTTTCGGGAGTTATCGTGCATACATCATTCTTATCATAAAAATGAAAAATGCCAATTATTATCAAATTGCGCATAGTTTCGTAGGGATATTATAACTTGATTTGATAGATATTATCACAACGAATACTTTGACGTGAAAAAACTTCAATTAGGTCACGTAGTTTTTGAAATATTGAGGAAAAACTATTTTTGAGAAATTGCTGTATCTCAAAAACTACTTTACCGATAGTGCTGAAACTTCGCCCAGAGCTGCTCCTAAATGATCGCAATTATGTGACGAAATTTCAGATTTATAGCTGCAACGTTATTTGTCCTTTTGTTAAAATATTGAAAAAATTTCCGAAAAGTCTGCACACACATACATACAAATTCAAACAAAAAAATCTTTACGTTTCATGACATTCTACTTTATTTCCACGTAAAATTAGACGATCGTAAAAACTACCGGTCACAAGGCTTTCATTAGGAAGCAAAAAGAGAATTTGGTAGAAAAATACAACACAGGACTGGTTGGAAAGTTTTTTTTTTATTTTCTAATTTTTCCAATTAAAATTCCACCCAACCACGTTGGCGGCTGCCTCCGCTGCCTCTTCCGCCCCTCCCGCCGCGCCATCCCCTTCCACCACGACTGCGTCCCCTGCCACGCCTTCCTCTTCCCCTTCTCTCCCTAGCCTGACGAGCCAACCTGTGCTCCTCTAGGATCATCCTCTGGAGGTCCTCATTATCATCCCTCCCAGCTTCAGGATGAGGGATATTTTCATGGATGTCCGCTGGGAGGGGAGGATTGACAGCTTGGTGCCCACGTCCTTCCTCTAGAAGGGCTCCCTCTCCCTCCTCATGCACCTGAAGAATCGGCTGCCCAAACTGAAAAATCAATGCCTTTAGTGAGAAAATAGTATTCTTGTATTTTTGTTATTCATTCCACAAGGCAACGTTTTACAGTCGTAAAACACTATCTACTGACTGAATAACAAAAACTACTGTTCGGTACTCGCCCGAAAACAACGTTTCTGGCGATTATGTTTGTGATCTTCGGCTTCGCCATGGACTGCAAACTCACAATCGCCAGCAATTTTTTTCCATCTATTTATTAAAAATACATTTTCAATATATATTTACATTGTGCTGATTTCGTCGAAGCCAGTCCTCCATGGCTGCCTGCATGGCTGCCACAAGTGCAGGGTTGAGGACGGCTGGCTCGACAGTGGCATCATTCTCTCCTCCTTCTCCTGGCTGGTCCTGCTGGTGTTCGTCTGAAAAACAAAAGAAAGGCGATTAGACACAGCAAACCAATGTTCTAATGCTTATGTTTTCACTACACAATTTAATAACTTTGACACTATGCTAACACTACAAAGCACGAAAAATACACCAGTATCAACAAGTACTTACCAGCCATTTTCACCGTGATACCGATAATGATGTGACCAATGGCGGAAATTTGGAGGGCTGTGCGTTGGTATCAATGCCTCCTCTCGGGAGGAAGTTACGGATTGATACACTAGCACCCTCTTTACATATGGGATTTACATGCATGAGGACATCTAATCACCATAATCTATGGCGTAAGGTGATTGCAATTTGCAAATCAACAAACGCATTTTTACCTCGAATCCCGGTTTTATTCGCGAGTGAAGTGAAATTTACTCTGAAATCCAGTGATCATGGGGAACAAAAAGCGCAACCAGAAGGGAAACGACAAAGATAAAGCAAAATTACACTTATCAGTGGAAAGGCGTAAACCTGGCCCTAAAAAAAAGTAAGTGAGAATTCTTGTCTTTTTGGCTACATACAGCTGTAGCATTTCCCAAGTTTGGAGCTCTGGGGACTCCAAGGGTGTGATTCAACTTGATTGATGCATTCCACCTGTGCATGAGATCTTCTGCAATTTATAAAGAATATTTACCAGCCCATTCGAAGTTGAATCATAGCCTTGGAAGTCGCAGAGCGGTCCAACAATGGAAAATGCCATAGGTGAAATCGGAGCATTTCCGGCTGTCTCAACTGTTTACTCTTCAAACTCATAAAGAACCCCTTTCCCCTACAGAAGGTATATTCCACCTAGGCTTCATCTCTTCAGTAACTCATAGAGAACATTTATCAATCAATGAAAAGAGGGGTATTGCATAAGTTTGAAGAGTAGACAGTTGACATTGCCAAAAAGTCTCCAAATTCACCGGCGGCATTTCTCAATGTTCAGTCAGTGTGACCAAAGGACACGGTGGAATCCTTGCATTATAAGACGCATGGTAACGCAGATAAAAATCAGAAGAGAGAAGTGGGAGAGGCAAGGCAGATGAATGGGCAGCCTATAAAACCGTTATGGAAGTAGAAAAGAAATATGAATAAAAAAATTGAATAAAAATTTGATCGTGAACTACAGATGTTAAATAAGACGTTGCATGTGTCAGAGAAATTTGAATGCGCGTTTTGTATTTTGAAAAAATTGCAAAATTCCGGATCCGGATGGGCGGAGGTTACGGTTTTGAGATAGCACTTTACATATAAGTTTATGGGGTGAATTTCATTTTGATACGACTTGAATGAAATTGATCTCATTTGCAAGCT
The DNA here is from genome assembly GCF_001412515.2 of Diachasma alloeum. NCBI lineage: Eukaryota > Metazoa > Arthropoda > Insecta > Hymenoptera > Braconidae > Diachasma > Diachasma alloeum. Next base: position 395,254 of record NW_021680470.1, on the reverse strand, counting down.
ACAAAAAAAATAATCTGAGGATGATTTATAATTTGTTAAATTTCACTCTGCCAATCTCGAGTTATTGACTTTTGAAGACGGCTCAGTTTGTATTTCAGTCCCATTGAGCCGAGACGGTTGATATCTTGAAAAAACCTAATCGGCTATATCCTTGATATAGCCATCAGATTTAACGTGGATACGTCTATGGACCGAAATCCTCGTTGGCAGTATCCTTTTTAACGTAATTCGTCACAAGAATTTGATGTTATATTCAATTCTATACGTCTCAATAATTTCATAAAGAATTTCAAAATTGAAAAATTCGTGATTCATAATTAGAACCTGCTTATTTGACGAATTCTATGGAAATACAAGAATTTTGATTGACGAATTTCATGGAAATACAAGAATTTAAAAAAATTCGAATTTTCCAATCACTTTATACTATGAGAAATTGCTCTAAAAAGACTTAGTTGATTAAAAATGCTTTCTATTCATTCGCTCTGTTGGATAAGTAGGAATCTGCTTTGACCATTGACTATGCGAGGGAGCCATTTGTTTGTAGAGGGCGACAATTTTGTCACTCTTGGCGACATCTGTAGATGGCCTAGACGCTCCCTCGAATTGAAACCGGCCAATTAGAGCCCACGGAGTGTCGAGATAGTTCTCTGCACATGCGCACAACCTATTTGCATCGCAAAACCTTCCAGAATGTTGGAGTTTTGGGTAGTTGGGGGGTATATATGGCGGTGGGCTACCCCACAGCGCTCACTTTCGATCCAGAAAGCGACGAGGGAACAACCAGAAGCAGAGAATCAGAGAGGCCGAGAAGCTAAGGAGCAGAGAAGGAAAAGCCGAGAAAGGAGAAGAGAGAACGGAGAAGCTGAAAATCAACGGATCTCAAGAGATCTACGGAGGAATCACGGACTTCAAGGTCAGTAGAACCTTCGAGAGAGTTCGAGAGAGGTGAACTTCCTATGAGCACACCGCTTGACCATCTTGAGGCTAGACCCAAGGCAAATTATCGAGAGGTGTAAGTTCATTGGGTCGCCGCATAGTTCGAAAGAACTTCCTCGCACCTCTCCACGGTCTAGCAGAGTGCACGCTAAATCCCGATTTGGAATAGTGATTGTTAACCCGCTTCTCAAGGACACTTGAGAACTTTCTAGTCTCAAATCCATTGAAAACTCACATTCGCTGCAAATTTGGAAACTCAATTTCGCCAATAAAAAAATTCTCGCTGTAACCAAGAAACTCACTTCCGCTAAATAGTAAGGAAAACTCAATTTATGCTTGTAAGTATCGCCGATAGACGACATGGCTGCATAAGCATTTTTTCGCCGCGTGACCCCCCAAAACGAAACCACAGACGTATCCACGTCAAAATTATTCTTTTTCTCACCACCAGATGTCATACGCCCATCCACCAGTTCCCAATAGGAATTCGAGAATTTCCTACAATATGTTATATATAAAGGAAAAGCCATTTTCAAGGCGACTGATATATCAGCGCACAGCCCAAACTACAAGAGCTACAAGCATGAGTATTAGACAAATTATTCCCATTTCTATTATTACAATATATATCCTTGAAATTTTCGCCGTTTCGTCGAAAGTTCGCAGGTTTTCTCAAATGTTGTGGAAAATTCGATAAATTTCTCGAGTCTTCTAGGAAATTCTAATAATTTATAAAGTTTTCTAGAACATTCGCGAAGTTTCGCCATTGTTCTGCGAAATTGGAGAACTTCTTAAGTTTTCTAGAAAATTCAAGACAATTGGAGGCAATTCTCAAGTTTTTTAAAGAGTCCAAGGAAGTTCTTCAGTTTTCAAGTGAATTTAAAAAACCTTTCAAGTTTTTTGGGAAACTTTAGAAACTTCAACTTTTTCTTCATTGACTTAACGTAAATAATATTTCTTTCAATGTCATATTATTCATTCATTTAGGAATGAAAAAACAAACTCATCATCATATCGATCATGGTATGAATGATCATATTGATCATCATATCAATTATTCTACACCAATTTTCAATAAAGCTATCGATGAGGCGCACGCGAAGCGTGGCTAGTTTCCTATAAAATACTATACTATAGTAAATACTATAGGAAATATTCGGATTCTCCATCTGTTCATTTCATCCATTGACTGATGCCTCCTTAATTTTGGATTATCAACTAGGAGCAAAGCGGTTGCAAAGGAGTCTGCGAATATTTCTCAGGCAGACCCAGCCCATGACAATGTTGCCAAACCACCAGTGGGGCGCATGGCGACTCAGGGGCAGGTAAGTATGAACAATTCAAGTGATAATTGTAATAGGTCACACCATCAATTATTGCGAGAAACGAGGGGGAATAAACAAACAGTGCCTTCTACTGCTTCTAATTCCTCAGTTTCGTCAACTGATTCCCTAATTCGTGGTTCGTATACGCCGGGGCTTTAGACTATTCCTCTCATTCTGGATGATTCATCGCACGAAATTGGAGATCATTGTTCGAACGGCCCACGAACATTCGTTCAACCGAATCAACAACTGAGCCGTAATTCATCAGTTTCATTAAACGGCTCTATAATTCATCGCTTATCGACACCTTCCTTCTGGAACATGCCTCTGACTGAGTCCAACCCCGTCAGCTGCGTGGATGAAGGTAGTGCTTCGAGTAATCAGCCGGGATTGCAAGAAGATGATTCATCAGTTGACAATACATCGAAACCTCATGGTACAGCGGAGCAGAGAACGAGTAGTTCACCACGAGAGAAGAGAGAAGACAACGATTTTGAGAGGAATAGATTCTCTCCGAAAAGTAATCCACCAAACGATTCTTCCCAAATTCACCTATCGCAACTCTCCTCTTTTACTCATAATTCACACAGCACGAATTCCGATGCAGCATGGGCTAATGAAAACCGATATGTGGAGGATTTTTTTATGGATGTCGATAATGATGACAATATAATAAGAGAAAATCACATTTGTCGAGGACCAACAGCAGTAGCAGTGAATAATAGCGAGGTCAATAGGAACACTTCACACATAGAAACATCAAATTCTTCTTGTGAAATTAGACTACCTGAGCCGGCAATGGCTGGAAACATGCAAATGTCAGAAATTGTAATAAAGATGGGCACACGGTGATCACAAATGACAACCAGTTCCTTTGATTCGCAATGCAATAGCATAAATTCAGAAACGGCATGGGCTAATAAGGAAGCCATGGAGGACGTGTTGCGAACTGTGGTGAATGATGAGCCTCAAATTGGAAATTGGTTGCATGGTCGATTGCCATCATCAAATCATTCTTTGGATGACTCCAGGGCGAACCAAGATGGACTGATGGAAGTTGGACTGTTTATGGAAATTGAGGACATGTCTTACCCAAAATCAAAAGAAACCTTGTATGAAGAAATGCAACAGAAAGATGATTCTATTTGTACGTCAACGAATATTGACGCAAAATCTGAAAGTGTACGAGGTGTGGTGACTGAAGATGATGCGATTGAGCAGATCCGTCCTAGAACTGAAGCGACGTTACCAAAAATTAATGATCGTTTAAACGATCATGACTATACACTGATGACAACAGCGTCCCATTCTCATTCTCATAATGAAAGTAGGATTCAGCAATCGAACAGTACTAACTCCGATGGTGTGTGGGCCCGAGAAGAAGGTATAACTGAAGAAAACCTGCTCATAAATATACAAGATACCATACCTCACAAATCCCAAGGATTAAACATTTCGACATACTCATCAAAGCCATAATCTCCTTATCGTATTGCGCATTCTACAGAGACAACTGAAGAGCAGGGAAATGATAATAACGATGATGATGATTTTAGTGACGATGAAAGGATGAATGATTTCATAGATGATGATTGGCTAGACGATTCGATCGAAGATGAAATAATTTTAGAAGATGGTAGATCCAGCCCACACGACAATGACAGAAAGCACCTGAAGCATGGTGATCGTGATGGTAGAACCAATAACTTTCCCAAGGCAAATAATGCTGATGATGTTAATTTTCTAGGTGATGAAATCGTTTCTGCTGAAGAGCATCCTGATACTCGAATAAATCATTTATCAGAGGATACAGATGATGAGTATTCAGACAACGACGAGGATGAAGTGAATCATCAGATGGATAATGAGGAAACAGAAGGGAACGATTATCAACTTGAGGGAGAAAATGGACCAAGTGAGCCTCACAAAAATACTCAATCCAAGAAACCAAAAAGAAAAGCATCAGAATTCGATGCGGAATCACTCAGCATTGTCAAATTCACCCATATGTTCGGACAGTTTCAAAAGCTTTTCATCAACGGTATTCATAGACCGGAAATAGGATGTACCATCAATGACCTAGTGCTCATTGAACAAGTCCTTCATGGGTTGAAAACAAAATTTGTGTTCAAGGGCAACATGTGCAATCGACGAGAACACATTTGGTCAGAAGTGGAGGACGAGAATTCCCTCGATGTGAATCGATGTGCTGTCCTTGGAATTGCTGCAATAGACAAAGGACAAGCTGGCTTGGAAGAGTTCACAGCTAATATGAGCCTCCATTATCTGAACAAGAAAATGTATAAACAATTGAGTGAAGAAATGAATGAGAACTTCATAGAGATCGCGGAAGAACATATGAAACAGAATGCTAGTGAAGAATGCCGTATAGCTATGGAGATGAATTCTGTTATCAATGGTATTCCCACATCTCAATTGATATCAGATGGGACTTGGCCTGTCCGATCATATAATAAAGGAGGTCGCTCAGAGTCTGGAATGGCTGTAGGGATCGGGGCACGGACCAAGAGAGTAATATTTGCAGGTGTCAAGAATCGTTACTGTTATATATGCAGAGTCGCTGAGAATGCTGGAAAAGCAATTCCAGATCACAAATGCTGGGCCAACTATCCAAAAGACAAGAGTATCCTGGGCGTTGGAAGCACTGTGATTATAGAAGAATTCAAGACAAGTATCGATAAGCATAATTTGATATACTCACATCTGATAGGAGACGGTGATAGCAGCTCCTATAATAAGGTTCTTGAAGCCATTCCTTACCCAGATCATACTTGCGTGGATTAACGATTAACGATTAACGGCGTTTATTTAACATAAATAGGCAACTTAACAATATATATATACAAATTATATACAAGTTATGATAGTTTCAGTCGTAGTCTCAGCCCTTGGGCTCTTACTTACAAATATCTTGGGGGTTGTATTTTATTCAAATGACAGGGAGATTATTTATAATGGAAATAAATGGATAATAGGGAAAAGCGAGCAGTGAAAAACACTAAAACATGAATGTTACAGTGTAATTAGTTGCGGCCGGTAGACCATCTTGAGATTTTGCGTGGGTTGATATTGTTTATCAGTGAGTTGGAATGAGTTTTGAGATTAATTTGAAAATTGTTTGTTAATCACCCAATGAAATCATGGATCATAACTGTGTTGGATCTATTGTGAAGGGAGGAGATGGGGGTTCTGTAGTAAGCATTATTGATAACGCGGAGGAATTTGTTTCGGGTGATTTGCAACTTAGCGATGTGCGTGGGGGCTGCATCGTGCCAGATCGGGCAACCATAGGTTATTACCGGTCTAACTAATGCCTTGTAAAATGTGAGTTTGATTTGAGTTGACAGGGCTTTATTTTTGAATAGATAGTAAAGTCTGCCCATGATGGCTTTCGCTTTTTGGTTTGCTGTATGGATGTGGGTGGTCCATAGGAGCTTTTTATCGAGAGTAACTCCTAAGTATTTAGCAGATTTTGAGATTTTGATGTCGTTATTTTTTAGAACGAATGAATTACGATAACATTTTTTTGTGGCAAACATTACGAATTCGGTTTTTGTTTCATTGACATTGATCTTAATTGTAGCTATCTTATCTATGATTGTTTCTGCTGCTCCTATGAGTTTTTTAATGGTATAGATCTCCGATGTGCTGGAAGAGTACAGGGCGAGATCGTCTGCAAAACCTGCGATATGGACTCGATCAGGAATGTTGTTGTATAAGTGAGCGATGTAGAGTTTGAATAATGTGGGGGATAGCACAGAGTCTTGAGGCACACCAGCTACGATGATTTTGGGGTTGGACAGTGAAGTAGTGATTCGAACTCGGATCTGGCGATTCGTCAAGAACGAATGGAGGAGCTTGCATAGATAAATCGGAATATTGGATGAAATTAATTGAGAGATCAGGCCCTCATGCCAGGCAGAGTCAAATGCTTTTTCACTGTCCAGTAGTAATAGACCCGTGAACGATTTTTTATGGGCTGAATTTTTGATAAAGTTAGTAATTCGTAGGAGTTGGTGTACCGTCGAGAGTTTCTCTCGGAAGCCAAATTGAGAATCAGGAAGTAAGTTGAGAATCTTAATGTTTTTGTGTAAACGCGAGGGAATTACTTTTTCGGCAATTTTCGCGAGGATGGATAACAGACATATCGGAGGATAACTGACCGGGAGAGAACGCGCTTTGCCAGGTTTGAGAATCGGAATGACATAAGCGCTTTTCCATGCATCAGGGAAGTGTTGTAGGAGTAAACAGGAATTGATCATTTTTGTGAGGAGGACTAAGGCCTTCCTGGGCAGGTGTTTCAGGACAATGGAGGGGAGGGAGTCGGGTCCAGGAGCAGAGCAGGTCTTCAGTTCCCTGATTATTTTGTCTATTTTTTGGGAGGAGGTGAGGGCAAAGTCGGGAGTGGATTGGGACACTGAGGGATCGGAGAATGCATGTGAAATATTTTCATGAGTTGATCGATTCGTGATCGGGTCGCGTTTCTCGAAGGCGAGTTGGTGGATGTTGGCGTAATGCTCGCAGAGCATATTCGCCTTTTCCACGTCGAAGGTGGCGGTGGAGGTATTGTTTTTGAGGGGTGTGAGTTGTGTGTTAGGTGATCCATTGAAGGATTTTACTATTTTCCAGATGGTGGTATCTGATGAGGATATGGATTTGAGTTTTTTATCCCAATTTTTCTGGATGAAGTTTTTTATTTTGGCTTGGATGAATTTGGTGACTTTGTTGAGGAGGGGTTTGAGGCTGGGGTTGCGGGAGGATTGCCAGGATTTCCGAAGTTTATTTTTCTGCTTGATGAGATTTTTCAAGGCAGGAGGAAGGGGTTGTTGGTTTGTGAGAGGCTTGGATTTGGGGATGTGTTTTTCTGCACTCTCGTGGAGGAGAGTGGAAAAGGAAGAGATGGCTATATCGATGTCTTTCGTGCACTGGATGGAAGGATTTGCTGTGGGAATCTTTTCATTGAGCTCGGTCTTGAACGCGGCCCAGTTCGCTTTGCGGAAATTCCACCTCAATGGAGGAGGATTTAGGCTTGGGGAGCAAGTGAGGGAAAATATGAGTGGTAGGTGATCAGAGGGAGATTCATGGAGGAGTGAGAAGTTGTTAATCAATTTGGGCTGGTTGGTGATGAGTAGGTCGATGGTACTGGGAGTGTTACCAGACCGGGGGTAGTAGGTAGGTTCAGGTGTGGTGAAAAGGTGGTATGGGTTCGATGCAACGAAATCGGCGAGGAGGGAGCCTGATTTGTTGTGGGTGGCTGGGGTCCAGGTTGGGTCTTTGGAGTTGAAGTCTCGGTAATGTGAGGTAATAGGAGCTCTTCCGCATAATTAATTAATTTATATAATTTTGGGTTGTTTGGCCCTAATTAAAATAATATACGTAAAGACTTTGGGGCGGACTCGATAGATTCTAATTTCACCACAAAAATTGATGTGAAAGGAGTAACTATTGTATCACAAGTGGTATTTTAGTTCACTTTCATAGTAGATTTAATCGTTTGAAATGGATCTCGCAGATCTCTATCGTATTTCTTTCGATGAGGAACTTATTATTGAACATCTTAGAGACGCGGGTGTACTGGAATCACATGCTCATTGCACCGAGTGTGGTGAGCTGATGTACACAGATTATGCTCTCAAATTGTTTCGGTGCCAAAAAACACGCGTTACAATTGATAATAAGAGCAGGAAAATTCGTAAGAAATGTTATAGTAAAGTGAGCAGTTTTAATGGTACCGTGCTGTCTGGGATTAAGATGCCGCTCCGGAAGTTATTTACCCTTATGTTTTCATACATCCACAATGACAAAATCACTTTACAGTGTTTGTGTTTCGAATCCAAGTTGGGCATGGCAACAGTGCGTAATTGGGTTGGAAGGATGAACGGTGTTTTGACACAGTGGGACAACGATAGCCGGGCTGATAGACTGGGTGGGGTGGGGATGGTAGTAGAAATCGACGAACTAAGTTATGGGGGAAGAAAAACTAAGCTAGGTCGTACACCGAAAGTGAAGGAATGGATCATGGGTTTATACGACAGGGAAACTGGACGATTAGTAATCGACAGGGTCCCTGACCGTTCGGCCGCGACTCTAACTTCACTGGTGAACAAGTATGTAACGTTTGATAGGACAGTGTATACTGACTGTTGGGCGGGATACTCAGGACTATCCGCACATTATGTGCATCTATGTGTGAATCACAGTGTCGCACATGTGAATTACACCAATGGAGCCCATATTCAGGGAATAGAAAGGATCTGGAGAGAATTCAGGAGCTTATACCCAAAGTATGGAGTGAGGACGAGCGGCATTGACGACAAATGTAAGTTTGTTTTCACGCAGGCCGTCCACAAACCAGAGCGGGTAAACACCTTTCTTAGAATCCTCGGTAACTACTATAATCCTTATGAAATTAATCTAGAAGATCGCGGTTAGATTAATACAAATAGTCTATTGTTTGGCGGTTGTTGTTTCAGAATTGGTTGTTCCAGACGTATAGGTCTCTATTAGTTGAGTCCAACGAATAATGTTGGATCAACACCGTCATTTGTCATTATTTATTTTCAATTAATTTTACTCATTTCATTAATAATTATTGATTATTATCAATTGCCTTTAGTGGAAGGCGGAGGTATAATAGAAACTATTCCTCAATCTATTGCCCTTGGACGTTTTATGGTTCATGCTTAGGCTCTTCTTTGGGGTCGGCATCAGTACGTCCACGTCGTGGTCTTGGATAATAACTAAAACTGATGCAATTTCCAAATAATCCGAAATAATTTTGGTTGCTCATTCCGAGAAATTCTTGAAATAAATTTTTACTCTACTCGTCTCGAAGTGTGGTTCTCGGTGTTCTACTCCGCGTTGTGTGTTGTGTGGGAATTAAGTAGTTATAAATTAGGTTAAAATAGGTTGAAATAAATTATAAATTTTTTCGATTTGAGGAGCCTCCTATTTTATTATATTACCGAAGTCTCCAGCAACGATCGTGGGATGCGGTGAGGAGAGGAGTGCAGTGAGTAAGGATGTGTCCAGTTCGTTACTAGGGGAGTTGTAGATGGAATAGATCTGGATGGTTTGGTGGCTGGTGGAGGTGATGGAGATGCCAACGTATTCGGTGGAAGACTGGAAAGTATGAGGGAGAGGGGAGTGGGTAAGGGAATTATGGATGGCAATGGCTACGCCTCTGCCTGTCCGTCCCGAGACATCCTCCCGGATCAGTTTAAAGCCCGGTAAGTCCATTTTTTTGTTAGGTTTGAAGTTTGTTTCCGAGAGCAAGACTATACGACTGCTCTGGCTATCCAACAATGAGATGAGTTCGTGTTTATGTAAGGGTAAGCTGCTTACATTTAAGACTAAGGTGTTAGTGTTGTTATGAGGGGCCATTGTTCAAAGCAGAATCTTTTTCAAAGAGATGGGAATATTTGTGGATAATTTGTAAAGTGTCGAGTGCATTCTGGGATGTTTTCAATCTATTTGTCATTTCGCGAAGTTGATCAAGAACTTTGAATATGTTAAGTTTATCCAAGTCGAAAGAAATTGATTCTGCCTCAAGTATCATGTCTCTAGTATTTCTTATCTGGTTTTCGTAGTTTCTTGGAACAGGCCTTGATGACGTCTGGGGTTGTTGACCGGAGCAGCTGATCACTGGTGTTTGTTTACGATTTGCAATTAACTTCGCAAGAGATGGTCCTTCGATGGTGACGTTTCGTGTAGACTGTTGACTTTTCTTCTGTTTGGGCTTCGGTGTGTTGAACGACATCGGTGATTTAAATTCGGAGTAGTCAGAGAGCCAATCATCAACGGTTAACAGATCAGCTGGTAGTTGGTCTCTGAGTGTGTTGAGGTCTGTCGGTGGACGCTCACTGGATTCTTATTGTTGTGGAAAGCGAGAATTCCTTTTAGCCATACCATTGGCATATTTGATGCGTTGAGGATATTGGCGGAAGCTTGCCACGTGACCCCCGTTGCAATTGGCATATTTTAGTGGCTCCTTCTTTGGGCAGTCCTTGATGTTGTGCTCAAGTGCACAGCGAACACATCTGACTGGGCGCTTGCAGTGGAAGCTGACGTGACCGAAGGATTGGCATCTGTAGCATTAGAAAAGCTCCCCATTCGAGCGATATTTTTCAATGCGGAATGTGTGGTACATAATCGTACGTACATTTCGTATTTGCGTGATGTTTGTCTCTGGGTCGGTGAGGACAGTAAACACAGGTAGCTTCCTCTTTACCTGAGTCTCCTTGTTTAACTTGGAGTACTGATGAACAGCCAAGACCTTGATGTTGTTACGCGTTAAGTCGGTCTGTATTTCCTCTGGTGTGAAAGAGGCAGATAGCCCGTGAATCACGGATTTCTTTGGTTTGTCCTTCTTGAAACCAAAGGAATGGAATGAGTAGTGTCTCTCTTCGAATATCTGAGATATTGCCTCATGGTCTTCACGGGTCTTGGGATATATAAACACCTCTCTCCCCTTGTCGGAAATTTTGAAATTTCCGTTGCAGGTCTTGACAAGGAGTTTGATGAGTTCTTTGCGTTCGAGATTGACGTTTGCTAGGCTAATGTGGGGTGGAGTTTCCTTGACAGTGGTCCTGGGAACGCTTTGATCTTGTATTTTGTTGAGATCCTGCGCCAGGCTATCGAATGAGGTGTTGAAGCTGGTGCTTGTGGGCGGTTTTCCGCATTTGGCGGGAGCTTGGGATTTGGCGTTTTTGCGTTGTTTGGGATCACTTTTCAGGACTTTTGCTGGGGTCTCGGCACTAGTATCGGACGAGTCCTGATTGATTTCACTTTTACCTTTCCTTTTTCCCATGATGGGGGAGGAAGGAACGAAATTTAATGGTATGAACTATGTAAAACGTACAGGTACGACCCTCAATGCTCGACATCCTGAGGTGAACTGAAATACTTGCGTGGAGAAATGTGAAGAAATATGAGTTGAAGAAACTTCTTTATGAGAGTATTGCCCGAATTGACAGGGACGTCACCAGTGCTTCCAGGTATTGGAAAAGGCAGAAAATACGTGATGAGGAAAAGATACCCAAGTTGCACAAAGATCTTATGAATTTGATGTATCATATTTTTGGAAACCACACGAATTGTGCTCGATATTTTTGTAATGGAGAAAGTAGGCTCAATGAGCGTAATTAGATTCCTCTACTCGAAGAATGTGGTATCTTGCAGCAGCTACAATTAGTAATGCAGAAATGGAGTCATAACGCCTCCCATCTATTGGTGGGAGAAACGTAAAATTTAGCTGAGGCTTCCAATTCTGTATTGGCTAAATACATTTACGAAAAAGGCGTCAATGTTCAGCAAAGAGGCCTTTATAACACTCGTACTGCAATGGCTGTTATACAATTCGATGACCAAAATGTTGCCAGCACGTATCACAGAGAAACAGGCGCAGTTCCCCCTTTGGAACTCATCGAAACGGAAGCACGGAGGCAAACGAAGAACATATATAACAGGAAATACAAAAAGACTAAGAACTTCCCCGACTTAGCATCAGGTGAGACTGAAAATATGAGGGAATCAGCTGATTCCGGTTTACATCCGGCAAAACCAGATATGTCTCCACAACAATATCAAGAGGCGGAGAAACAGCACGAGGACATCTTGTATCAATGGCAAGCGAATCGAGACAAGAAAGAAGAAGAAAGTCGAGGAAATGAAGGAAATAAATATCTGCTAAGGAAAAAATTGCTCCTGGAAAATCATTTTTCACAAATCTATCACTTGAAGAAGACGACACCAACAGCCAAAACGGTTAAGAGTATTCTGTATCCACCGGTGACCATGGCGGCTACTAAGAACTACGAGCGCAAATGCAAAAATTGAATAAAACAACAATACAGTGGATTACAAGAATGTGGAATCATAATTGATGATGAAATCCCTTCTCTTGCAGCGCAACCAGATGGTTTGTTGGGCAATAACGCAATCCTAATTGTTCATTGTCCCTACAATCTTCGTGACAAGACAATTGAAGAAGCGTCCAATGATTCGAAACTATTGACATCGGTCAAGCAAATATCCAACTACGAAGAGTCAATAGTTTCAGCTTTGAATCTAAATAGTCCTTCGTATTATCAGATTATTGGTAGTCTTGCGATTACAAAACGAAAAGCATGCAGATTTGTATTAGTAACGAACATGGATGAAGTGGCTCTGACTATTGACTACGCACAGGAAAAATTCTGGTCACTACATATGGTACCTAAACTCAAAGAATTCTATAACAAGTTTATGGTTCCTGAAATAGTCGACAGTAGACATGCCAGGTCTATGCTATTGCGCGATAACATTCGATCCAAAGATCCTACTGACAATCAATTAATAGAAAGGGGTAACTCAATAATTCCTTGTGAGAACGCATCCAATAGATTGGAATCAACAGTTCCAGTGATGTTCCTGTGCTAAACAACGAAGATGTAGTCAATGATGTGGATCCTAATGAATTCGTCTTCAATAACCTCAGTGATAAAGGTTTGGGAGCAATATTTGATGATGAAGAAGGCGAATTAGAAGTTAGTCACATTGACGTATTTGGAAACATGATGATGGAAGCCACCAATGAATTGTGTACATATCAATCGCCTCGATTATATCGCAAGTTGTTAACAATACGACCGATAGATCCGAACTGTAAACACATTCAAATTTTGTATCGACTAGGTCATTCGGTGTGTGCTCATTACGATACACGACAACTATATATTTATGATACATACTGGGTCAACGGCCAGCGCCCAAGTGTTGACCCTTTCTTACCTTATCTGAGACGTTTGCTTCCATTTTATCCATTCGAAGAAAAGCCAGTAATTTTCCCACGCGTACAACAACAGACAAATAGCATAGATTGTGGAGTATTTGCTATTGCNAGGTCATTGGGTGTGTGCTCATTACGATACACGACAACTATATATTTATGATACATACTGGGTCAACGGCCAGCGCCCAAGTGTTGACCCTTTCTTACCTTATCTGAGACGTTTGCTTCCATTTTATCCATTCGAAGAAAAGCCAGTAATTTTCCCACGCGTACAACAACAGACAAATAGCATAGATTGTGGAGTATTTGCTATTGCAATTGCAGTGAGTTTGTTACATGGTCTCGATCCATCACAGATTACTTATGAAACGTCACAAATTATGCGCTTCCATTTATATGAAATGTACACATATCGTAATCTCGATCATTTTCCAATATTAGAGGATAAATGTAGCATTATATTTCAGTCTCGTTCTCGGGATTACAATCCTGATATTTACTGGTAGTACCGCTGATCATGCAGATCGAGCCACAAGTTTAGAGAGCAATTAAAAAAAGTGCGCCATGAGGGCTTGGAGGTGCCACTATAGACCTGTCGTTTTCATAACGTTTTTTGTGCTCGAAAGAAACACATGATAGAGAGCATTTGTATTTACTCAAAATCAATTGATTATCAACTTTTTTCATTATAAAATGTGGACAAATATTAGAACGAAAAGGAGTGAGTCCCCAGAAGGAGTAATTCTACGAGAAATGTTACAACGGGAAAAACTATTGCTCCACAAGTGCGATGTAACCTCGATAGGTAATATTCAATTCTTTGAGTTAAAATTACTTTTGTAATTTTCAATTTTTACGGCTGCGTGTACTCGATATGAATGAGTTACGTTTGCGCGTCCTGGCTGGTGACAATTTCACGAAGGACGCAATGACAACCAGTGCATTGGTATCTAGATACTCAAACCATTAACAATGGGCTATCTGGCTAACGCCACGGGTCAACCCCAGCTGAAATCAGCAATATTAAATAATAATAATAAAGAAATAAACAAACATGATTGTTTGTAATACGTAATAGTTTTTAATAAACTTATTCAATTAGTTTATATGGAAAGACTTCATAATAATGATTTGTTTACTGGTGACCATTGTACGAAGGTGGCAATGACAACCAGCGCATTGGAAAGTTTGATTCCTTTCCACAGAAAACAATGTTCACTCATTTATCAGGTGTTTTCCTGATTTTTCGGACGGAAAAATCATCATCAAATCTCGTGAAATAATTCTCGAGACACTGTCAAAGTGACAAAATATTCTAAAACTTTGGGGATCTCCAATCTATTGAGATCAAACTTTGTTAATCCTGAATCAGGGATACAAGAAGCATCTTCACATATAGTTCGACGATGTTTTAATGAGTGAGAAGATGATTCCAATGAAATGGAGTTGGCCTTTATCCTGACCTAGTATCCAGATGATATATATTGATAGGTAAATAAGACACAACAAACATTTGTTTGTTTTTGATAGAAATAATTGATTAAAATTACGAATGAACAATTCGTATTTTATGCAACAAAAACAGATTCACAGAATCAATATTCGGGGAGAAAATCCTCTCTCTCCAAGGTCCAACTCTGAATATTGAATTTCTACTCTTCTCAATTAAATTGACGACACATAATGTCATTCATAAATGGACTATCATAATTTTCTGGCTTGTTAACGTTGAGATAAATCTTCACGTTGGTTATGAACGACGTCAAGTCACTAAGAAGGTTTCAATATTGATCTCTGGATAGGAACCTGGATGCTTCTGGCTTAGATTTAATTTGAATTTATTTTTATTTTATTTTTTCATTCATTGAGTCAAAAAGGAGCTCATAGCTCCTAACATAACTGAATAATCAGTGAATTACAGAAAATATGAGAACATAATTCTACCTTATTTAAATATATCCCTCACAAAGCCAATGTGCATTTTCTCAAACGGAATGGGCTTAGCTCAAAGCTCCTTAGAACTGTAAGAAGGCTGAAACTGCCAAACATCAAATATGTAAAACAGTTCCACTTCGAAATTAAATGATTTTTTGAGAACATTACTCCACCTTGAAATTATGTCAGAGGTGGCATTTTTCTTTTTTTGCATAAATCCATTATGAATCATCTTCAAATTAATTAGGCGAATATTAATATATATTGAGAGACGAAGCTGTTCTTTACAAAATTGAAATTTGTCTTATCTCACCATAAACACTTCAGAAAAAGGGATCTTTGAATTGAAAAATAGTTTTTTGAATCAATACACCCAATTGTTTGGTTGAATCTGAAATATGCACAGAATTTCTCGATTGTTTCGTCACAAAATATTCCCATTTGAATCTTAGACGAAGATTCACATGTTTTTTGTTATAAAAAAAAAACGAAAATTTGAAAAGAAAATCAATTAAAAGTCAATTTTTACCATAAATTTTTTTTTGAATGCAGTCTTTCACTGTTAAAACCGATGAAAACTTCATTTATCGTCTAGAACTCACAAAATCGGGTATTATATCTGAATCTTTTTCGGGCAGGAATAAAAAAAAAAGAAAAATTCAATATAATAATAACAAATAATCAAATGAATGAATACACACAAAATCGTGATTGAACATCATGATTTTGAACAATAATGCAAAGTTATGGGAATGAGCATTCATTCAGAGAAATATATCTTTGAGGTATCTCAAATCACGAATACAAAATTAATTTAAACGATCTTTTTATGTTTTCTAACTGAATCCCTGGAAAATTGTGGCAATACAGGGCTAGTCCTGAACTGTTTCTAATACAATGGATGTGACACTAGAGTTGAAAATTTTTCCTTTAATGTTGTTCTTAGAGAAAAACAATTTTCAGTATAAAATTACGTTCTCAAGCAGGGAACCTGCAGATTTGAATTGATAGTAAGAATGTATCTCTTCTATTTGTTAAAAAATCGAAAGGTCAAAATAAGTAAGAAAAATCCTCTTAAATGTTCCCCTTCAACATAACTGTAGATAATTCTCGGAAAAATTGCTTTTTGGACTCAAATTTATCAAAACTATTGAAGAATTTGAATGAAAATGGTGAGTATGATATCCTAATACGTATTCAACATAAGGACATTATTCAAGTCCCAGACTTAAATCCTTATGCCGAAATTTTTTAAGATGACATCAAAAAAGCATTTAATTACATTTGGATTTCATCTTCTCTAATGAAAATTTTGATTCAGAAAAGAGATCACGGACAACTCATATCAACCTAATAATGGAGCTGTCAGACTTTTCTGTCTTAATTGTGCTAAACGTTGGGATTTTTTGGAGGTTGGCTTCCTTTGCCTTATAAATTAGTGCTAAATTTGAAGAATTTCTCCAATAGAGAAGTGATTTTAGACACAACAGGTAGATACTTTTAATCCCGATTGAAAATCCTCCATAATTCACTAAACATAAAAATCATAATACTAATATTATTGATAATAATACAAAATTATAAAAGATGTCAAAACATCTAGACTTGAAGCTAGGGACTCATATAACTCTTAGCAAAACCAATGAATAGTATCATCAGTTATGAAAAAAAAAAGGCTTCCTCTTCCCTTTGTTTTCAATCCAAGCGTTTCTCAGATTGCATCCAACTAATTAGAACTTCCATTACCTTGAGAGAATTGCCTTGTCGTAAGTAGAATCCCTGATTTCATGGGCTTCCTTGGCCTCTAATCGACGTTTTTTGTTTTTCAAATTTTTAACGATTCTTCAAATAATTAAAGGTTCATTTCTAACGAACATGAATAATTTTGTAGGATATGATATGCCCGTACATATAATTGGTTCTGATCCTATTTGAACTCCTTCATATAGAGTTTCAATACATCCAAACGTCCTCTACTCATATTTTTTATTTATTTATTTTTTCTCTACAATTTTTTGAAGAGTTACCAAGTCTTTGTAGCGTAATCTCTATTCTTCCATTTGAACATGACCAAAATTTTTTGACTCTGTATAAAGAGGCCCTTGTTAACAGTGAATAATCCTGATGAACCTACAACTTCTCGAAGAATAAGCAGTTGAATAGATAACGGCTTTCGAACACCTGATATTGACATTAATGTCACAGAATAGTTCATAGTAAATAGTCCGCGGGACTATTAGATAGTCGATCGGTTTTTTCCCAAGAAACTGAAGGGAAAACTGCCTATCTAGCCTTAATTTCAAAATTTCATTTTGACCACGAGAATCAACGCTACTGTAATTTTTTCTCTTTTTTCGATAGACCTTCGGTGTCAGTATTTTGTCATCCATGACATTAAAACTTTGATATCCTTTTTCTATTATTTTATTGTTTCTTGCAATGCTCATTGCCTATAGCATTTTATCCCCTGTTCAGTCTTTCGCCGATAGATTTTTGCAGAAATTCATCTTTGCATGGTTATATGACTATAATCGTGCTAATAAGAATAATCAGAACGGTGATAATAATTCAGTAATTATACATGAATAGTTGATCTGGGAAAGGAAAATTTGAGTAAAATAAAAAGTTCAAAAATATCAAACTCTGAACATCTACCAGTAAATATCAGGATTGTAATTTCGAGAACGAGACTGAAATATAATTTAAAATCAAACGAACTTACCTGTACGTGAAGTTCGATTGTAATTATATGAAGTCTCGTTCGAAGGGATTACAACCCGCCCTAAGATGAATGTCTTCTCTACCCGCCCTAGGTGATATTTTTTCCCTTTTCATTTTCTTTAGTTCTAAAATTTATGAAAACGACAGGTCTATAGTGGCGCCACCAAGCCCTCATGCCGTACTTTTTTTAATTACTCTCTAAACTTGTGGCTCGATCTGCATGATCAGCGGTACTACCAATAAATATCAGGATTGTAATCCCTTCGAATGAGACTTCATATAATTACAATCGAACTTCACTTACAGGTAAGTTCGTTTGATTTTAAATTATAATCCCAAATTTGTCTGAAGTTCGTGAAAATGAAACAATCCCGTATCTTGACCGATTGGTGCAACAGCTACAGTAAATCTTTAGCATTTATCTGTCCATAAAGTTGACTAGTTTCTTATATCGTAAAAAGAATATAAAATTTAGCCACCGATACATCCGTTGTAGCAATAATAACGACAGTCAAATTGACGAGACTGATAGATGCACATTGCATCCATGATAAAACCCGCACTAACACTCTGGTTATATTGATAATGAAACTCATAGTATAAATTGCAAGCTGAATTCATTGAAGAATTACGGTGGAACACGCGCTGAAAGAGGCAATAAAATGGAATAAAAAATACAATTATGAGACACATTGTTGCCAAAAGTCTCATAATCCCTGGGTTCAGGACAGTTCATAGTTCCACTGTAAAAAGCCAGAGTGTTGTATGCAAACCATGAGCAACAGGTAAAGATTGCTGTGATAAATATCCACCAGGAGCTATTTTAAAATTCAATAGGCAAGTCCCCCCCTTTACAAGAAGTGAAAGCTTATATGAACCCAGGGTCGTCAATTTTGAGAGCTCCACCTACAGCAATTCGAGTATAGATAATAATATAAAGGAAAAATAGAATCATGACTTCAATAAAATAGGTGGATAAAAAAAAACTTGTTGAAAACTCAATCGAATTCAGCATGATAAGGCAAAAATGAACTGTCTGAAAAGTATTATATATTTGTAACCTACGGAGATAGAATGAAGGAGTCGTGCCTAGGTGCGGAATTACCAGCCGAGCCGAAGGCGAACGTGGTAAGCACGTGGGTAAGGGTTCTTTATTTTATCTGCAGTAGTTAGAATGGTACTTTTTGCCTCGGCGTAGGCGGAAAGTGAAATTTCTCTCCCAAGAAGCAGGAGAGAAATGTATACTTTGCGCTCACGGGGGCGAAAAATAATTATAAGGGGGCGGACAATGAAGCCACGAAGAAATATGAGTGCACGATCGTTGCGTGCGTTGTCAATACGTCTATCAGTCAGTCCTTTTCGACAATTCAGAAGTTATTATAATAGTGACAATGTCAAAATTATTGCTGTTGGATGTCATGACGTAGAACTTATTGAATGTCCCCAAGAAATCAATTTTCATCCTATCAAGAACTCAGGAATTCATGAAAAAGTAATAAAGGGGTGGTAGTGCAAACGCTATATATTTTATCCCAATCCCTAATACAATCGACATTATCGGCTTCATGCAAAATTTTCTATGCTTGTATACAGCCATAATGTACTCCGAGATTGCGCCATAACGTTACAAATTCACTGACGATTGTGATCATAATGGAAGAGAGTAAGGAGAAAATAATAATACTAATAATATCAATAATAAAGGAATAGGAAATATACAAACCGAAAAATAACGAATTTGAAAATTTATGGACGCCATCGAGAAGGTAATGAGTGCAATTATGGAGTAGTGAAAAAGTAAATGAAGGATCACGATAAACAAAAAGGAGAGAAATCAAATAGATAAATACAATTCAAGAACGATCCAAAAAATACTGATAACAGAACAAGGGTTATTGCACTACTCTTTTCCACTGCCATAAGCTTATGAGCTTATATAACTCTTCACTCTCTGAAGTTATGATCGCAATCAATCTTGTTCGAATCCCTTCCTTTTTTTTAAGTACTAATTTTATTCATTCATATTTTAGGTTGCTAAAACATTCACCGATTATTTACATTCGGTGGCATCGACGTTTCAATATGGTGAGGAACGTCCCTTATTGGTGGCCTCAGTGGGAACCTGAGCCATGTATCCCTTATGCTTCAATTCCCGAGCCAAAGAACGATGGGCGGAGCTTGGCTGCGAATTGGGTGGAGTTCTTATTACCGGAAGCAAGAATTCTTAGTCAAAAATTGAAAACAATTTCATCTTTTTCAAATATACCTAGACACTTCCAATTGAACATCTATATTATCCCTTGGGCTATTCTACTCGGTCAACCTTAGATGTTTTTAAAGGCATAAATTACTTGCAAAGCGGGATGCTATATGCTATCCATCGACTTTCCGGACCTCTATGTGAGGGAAATAAGTGAATAATTATCAATGCACAAATTAAAAAATTCGGCAAATTTCGGCAGAGCACCTGTCCGGCAAACAGAAGATGTGGGATCATACCCCACTTGTGTTCGAGCTCGTGTGCCTCCGAATTTTTTAATTTGTGCATTGATAATTATTCAATTATTTCCCTCATATAGAGGTCCGGAAAGTCGATGGATAGCATATAGCATCCCACTTGCCAAGTAATTTATGCCTTGAAAAACATCTAAGGTTGACCGAGTAGAATAGCCCAAGGGATAATATAGAGGTTCAATATACCGGTCGTAAAATGTCTTTGATTGTGATACTTCCAATTGAACTTTCCGATTTAGGGTTTACGAACCGATTATGATTGATGTATTAAAGGAAACTATTTATGTAATAAAGATCAAAGTAGTGAAATATATATTTTGTATGTCTCATTTCCTTCCAAATAGCCCCCCAGGAATCTCTGTAAACTATCTTCCTGCCTCATTGTTAAAAATTGCCTAATATTCATCATGAGCTCCTCCCGTTTCTGGAATTTGGTAGAGCTTTAAATCGTTTTTATGTTTTTTGCAAGGGGGTGGAAATACCTCGGATGAAATGAAGAACATAATTTTTGACTATTCAAGAATATTTTTTATTCATTCCAGGACAGTAAGAATACTTCAGGAGAGGGCAAAAGAAAAGATGAACAGATCTCGTCTAGTCTTTTGATTTTTACTTCGGAATATCAGATTTGTGAAAGTCATTTTTTTCGATTATTGAATTGTGTGCGAAAATGATTCCAAATGCCATAACAAATGGGAATTTCAAATGAATATTTCTTTCACAACTATGATTTTTAGCGTAAAGTGTGTGTGTGTGTGTGGGCCTGTGCGTGTGTGTACCTGTGTGTGTGCCTATATATATATTTTATAGAGGTTTAGGAAAATCTTCAAAAGATTCTGGTAAGGTGATGTTAAAAACCAGATCTGGGATTTTTACCCAGCAAAAACTCTGTTTTCCACTTTTTACCTCTAATCGTTCGTTCCCATTTCCCTCGCGGCACCACCGTGAAGTATTACTTCGCGAGGGGGGTTCTCAGCTGTTGGCTCTTCCACTGTTTCCATCCAATGTACTTCCCCCTAACCTGCTAGGATGTTATGTGTGATTAGGAGGTTCCAACTAGATTTCTCACCTATACTGCAACCTTGCGCGTGCGTTCCTCGTTTCTGAGTTCCTTCATGCCTTCCGCCGCAAAGTTGCTCGTTGCGTCCCAGGCTGTCTGTGATGACAGCATTGCTTCTATTAGATTCTCGGGCGAGACTTTCCTTCCGAGTTCAGTCTCCCAAGTATCCCGGATGTCACTGAAACGGGGGCATATGAAGAATACGTGCTTCGTGTTCTCGTCCACTTCTGCGCAGGTGGGACACTTCGGGGAATCTTCATGTTTGAATTTATGAAGATATGCCCGGAAGCACCCGTGTCCTGAAATCATTTGACAAAGATAGTAGTTCATCTCTCCATGGTCTCGACTTACCCAGGCAGCCACTTGCGGGATCAGGCGATAGGTCCATCTCCGCTTGGTCGAATCGGACCATTTCTGCTGCCATCGGCCCAAGCTCCTTCGTCTGTCTTGGATTTTCAGTTCTTCGGGATTCAGCGCTTCTGATCTCTTCCGTTGATACAGGGATCTTCGCTCCTCAGCTAATATCTCTATCGGTAACATTCCTGAGATGATGCAGACTGCGTCCTCAGATACCGTCCGGTATGCACTCGCAACTCTGAGGGCACTCAGCCGATAGACAGGTATAATTTTACAGCGAGCTTTTTGCAGCTGGAGGACGTCAACCCAAATGAAAATACCATATGTAAGCACTGACGTAACCACTGAAGACAGCAGCGCTAGTCTCCGTTGCTTACGACCTCCGATATTGGGCATGAGGCGTGCTAAGGTGGATCTGACTCCAGATGCCTTGGTACCCACATGCTCCGCTTGCTGCTTGACCTTGAGTCGGGCATCGATCATCACTCTAAGATACCGAATAAACGGCTGAGATGGGATTTGGTAGTCACCGACTTGCAGTATGATACTCTCTAATTTCTTCCTACTACTAATGAGCACCGCTTCCGTTTTATGCTCCGTGAGTTGCAATCCAACTAGATACATCCACTGACGTATCCTCCTGAATGTCGTATCGAAGATGGAGTTGATTTCCTCCAGATGCTTCGCCATAATCACCACCGCCACGTCATCCGCAAATGCCACGAGTCTCACCTCAGTTGGCAATGCTACCTTCAGCAATCCATCATACATGATGTTCCACAAGAGAGGGCCCAGCACCGACCTCTGAGGTACCCCTCCGGTGACTTGGTACTCTTTAGGGCCACTCTCTGTGTCGTACTTGAGAACTCTGTCGGTGAAGTAGCTAGCTACCATCTTCCGCAGATATCCTGGAACGATCACCTCTCGAGAGCCTCCATAATGTAGTCCCACTNAGTTCAGTCTCCCAAGTATCCCGGATGTCACTGAAACGGGGGCATATGAAGAATACGTGCTTCGTGTTCTCGTCCACTTCTGCGCAGGTGGGACACTTCGGGGAATCTTCATGTTTGAATTTATGAAGATATGCCCGGAAGCACCCGTGTCCTGAAATCATTTGACAAAGATAGTAGTTCATCTCTCCATGGTCTCGACTTACCCAGGCAGCCACTTGCGGGATCAGGCGATAGGTCCATCTCCGCTTGGTCGAATCGGACCATTTCTGCTGCCATCGGCCCAAGCTCCTTCGTCTGTCTTGGATTTTCAGTTCTTCGGGATTCAGCGCTTCTGATCTCTTCCGTTGATACAGGGATCTTCGCTCCTCAGCTAATATCTCTATCGGTAACATTCCTGAGATGATGCAGACTGCGTCCTCAGATACCGTCCGGTATGCACTCGCAACTCTGAGGGCACTCAGCCGATAGACAGGTATAATTTTACAGCGAGCTTTTTGCAGCTGGAGGACGTCAACCCAAATGAAAATACCATATGTAAGCACTGACGTAACCACTGAAGACAGCAGCGCTAGTCTCCGTTGCTTACGACCTCCGATATTGGGCATGAGGCGTGCTAAGGTGGATCTGACTCCAGATGCCTTGGTACCCACATGCTCCGCTTGCTGCTTGACCTTGAGTCGGGCATCGATCATCACTCTAAGATACCGAATAAACGGCTGAGATGGGATTTGGTAGTCACCGACTTGCAGTATGATACTCTCTAATTTCTTCCTACTACTAATGAGCACCGCTTCCGTTTTATGCTCCGTGAGTTGCAATCCAACTAGATCCATCCACTGACGTATCCTCCTGAATGTCGTATCGAAGATGGAGTTGATTTCCTCCAGATGCTTCGCCATAATCACCACCGCCACGTCATCCGCAAATGCCACGAGTCTCACCTCAGTTGGCAATGCTACCTTCAGCAATCCATCATACATGATGTTCCACAAGAGAGGGCCCAGCACCGACCTCTGAGGTACCCCTCCGGTGACTTGGTACTCTTTAGGGCCACTCTCTGTGTCGTACTTGAGAACTCTGTCGGTGAAGTAGCTAGCTACCATCTTCCGCAGATATCCTGGAACGATCACCTCTCGAGAGCCTCCATAATGTAGTCCCACTTGGCTGAGTTGAAGGCGTTCTTGATATCTAGCGTCGCCACCAGGCAGTACTTTTTCGTACCTTCTCTCCATCTTCTCCCAGAGATTGCCTCCTTGGGGGTGTTGACGACGAGGTCAATGGCGTCGATGGTAGAGCGACCTCTTCGGAAGCCGTATTGGTTATCAGCTAGCAGCGGTTCTACTGCTGCTTCTATCCTTCTGTGGATGATGCGCTCGAGGATTTTCCCAGCTGTATCTAGCATGCAGAGTGGGCGATATGATGATGGCTCGTCCGGTGGCTTCTTCCCTTTGGGGAGGAACACTAGTCTCTGCTGCTTCCACTTGGCGGGAAAGGTGCCTTCCTCCAGGGATGCATTGTATACATCCAGAAACAGTTCTGGTGCTGCATTAATCGCTGCTTTTAATGTAATATTGGGGATTCCATCAAGACCAGGAGCCTTGGTGTGTCCCACTCTGTCGCAAGGTTCCTTAAGTTGTTCCTCCGTAATTGGTGGGATCGATGTCTCCATGCTGTGCTCCGTGGACAGGCGGAGTTCCGGTTGTTGAGAGAACAACGCCGTTACAATCTTCTCCAGGAGCTCGGGGCATGACGGAGATGGCATTGGCTGGCTTTTTAGCCGTGTCATAACCACCTTCTACGGTCTTCCCCACGGTTCACTCTCGACTTCGTCGAGGAGTCCAATCCAGCCTTGCTTCTTGCTCTCCTTGATACCCTTGGTAAGCTTTCGGCGTGTATCCTTAGATTTCATCTCCAGTTTTTCGGAGTTTGGTTTTTTCCGACCACGCTGAGCCGACCTTCTAGTCTTAACGCACTTCTCTTTAAGAGTGACGATATGATCGTTCCACCAGTGCACCGGTGGCAGACTGCCTCCACTACGTTTACGAGTCATTGAGATATCACAGGCCTCGCTAACTCTTCTCATAAGATACTCGGCTTTCTCCGTAGCACTGCTGCCACTTATAGGGTGGTCATCTAGTGGCACTAAGAATGAGCTAGGATCGAAGGTGCTCACCTTCCAGCCGATTTCGTTTGTCTTCTTAGGCATTGGTCTGATCCTTCGACCAGCGGATACCTCCCAAAAGATTGCTCGGTGATCGCTAGCGGTGTAGATATCCATCACCTTCCAGGACCAGTTTCCTTTTGCGAGATTACTGCTGACGAAGGTGAGGTCTACTATTGAGCTCTTGACTCCTCTTTCGAACGTGGGTCCATCACCGTTGTTCAGCCGGACAATGTCTAGTGAAGACATAGCTTCCAATAGTGCTGGCTCCCTTGCTTTGGTCTCGTTGCTATCCCAGTCGACTGCCCAGGCGTTGAAGTCCCTCGCGATTGCAATAGGGTTGCTTCGCGTCCTCAGTTAGTCTGTGCAGGAAGTCCGTGAATCCGTCAAGGATGAGGCTTGGTGGAGCATAACAGCTGTAGAAATAATTTCCATCCAGCTTAGCTACCACAAAGCCAGCCTCATCAGTAGTCACAACACTTTGGAACGGATACTTTCCGCAACACTAGATGACGGCCTTGCGACTGTTGTCCGTCTCCCAGGGCTGAGTGCCCAGATGTATGTGTGGCTCTGCGACGATCGCCAGATCAATCTTCAGCTCGTGCACCGTCTGCATAAGGAGATCGTGTCCAGCCTCACAGTGGTTGAGGTTGAGCTGCAGTATCCGCATTATCGTTTCCTATTCACCTGCTGGTGTACCTCCCTGAAGACAGGGCATCTGCTGCTACCAGCAGTATGAGCACAGTCTTTCGATGAATCTCTCAGCACATAAGACACAGCAGGCCTCTTTTCCACAGGCAGCAGCTTTGTGTCCCTCTTCGCCACACTTTGTATAGAGCTTTGCTCTGTCTACTTGGCTCTTGCATTTGATGGCGAGATGTCCATAGTGCCAACACTTGAAACACTTGGTCACTGTCTCCACCCTTCGGATTCGGCAGTTCACCCATCCTATACGGATCCTACCGCGATCGCCTAGGACTTTTTTCGCTACCGCTGCAGTCACCGTCACTGATGCAGTCTGGGTACCTCCGTAGGCTTTGCGCAAAGATCTGATGGCATCCGGGGCAATTTGGCAATCTGCTCCCGCTGTGAGTTTGAGGGCCTCCAGCACCTCCTCCTTCGTCGTCAGCTTATCGAGGTCTTTGATCTCAAGCTCTTCCTGGGGCCCTTTACTGCAGACATCAGCCTCTTCTCCAAGGAGTTCGACTATCGCCTTGTGTAAGCAGCCAGCTTCATCCTCCTTATCCTTTGATAGGATGATCAGCATATCTCCTGTGGTCGTTCTGCAGATTTTGTCGACGCAGTCATGAGCCTGGTCGGAGGGTATCTGCTACTTCACTCGTTTGAGCACCTCCGAGTACTGCTGCTTGTCCTTCGGGCGTACAATCAAAGCGTTGGGCCTCATGACTGATGCCCTCTGCTTCTTCTTCTCCTTTTCCTTGCGCTTTTCTGACGACTGCGCTTTCTGGCTCTTCTTCTTCGGCTTGACCTGCTCCCACTTCGATGAATTTGCAAGTCCGTGCTCCTTCTTGTTCGGGGCATGAGCGGCCTTCATCTCATCTTTCTTCTTCTTGAGGTCTCTAGTATCCGTTGGTGGCGAATCTCGAGACTTCCTCTTCATCTTGGAAGCCTTGTTATCAGAGAGAGAGAGAGCAGAGCTGTCACCCTCAAACTCCGAGTCCATCGCGGTCGCGGTACCTTCAGTGAGTGTCCGCATCCGTCCTACAAGAAAAGATCCCGGGGTGACCGGCAATCGCCTTACCTGCCCTGCATGTCCTCTTAGTTGCCTGAGCCGTTTGGCAGAGGTACTGATAGAGTTCACCATCTCTCGACAATGAGCGTTGATGCTCCTCTTCTCCTTCATGTAAGTGATCAGGTCGGCTATGAGCTGTTCATGCCTATCCCACATCTTCTTCAATGTGACCTCCTCACTTGGCCCAGTTTTTTGAGCCGCGTTGTCCTGCTTTTTATCTTCGTTTTGTGTGTTTACTTTATTATCCATCATGTTCCCACGAGTACCTAGGGAATTATAACTGTCCACTCCGAACAGAGCCCCGGCTGTTGGAGTAAGGCCATTGAATACACCTGGGGTGGGACCTGGTGCCCCATGGAGCAACGTTCGCGACGCCAACTACCCCTGGTGTCTTCCAGAACTCAGCACGGTGAACACCTTGACATTAGGGGTGGGCTGTTGTAGGGAGCCCACCCTGCACGCCTCTTTTGGAGTTGGGCTTTTCACCCAAGATGTCCTGAAAAGGACAGACCTCGGTTTGAACTGCTTCTTAGTTTGGGTACATCCCGAAAGCCCCTCCACCGTCGACAAGGTCCTGCAGTTCGTAGGAGGGGTGTGCCTGTATATATGTGTCTGTATATATGTGTGTATGTGTGTGTGTGTGCGCGTTTGTGTGTAGGGAAGGGTAGGGTAAAATGGACACTTTTGACTTCTTTAAAAGTATTCATGACTCAGAAATAGATTTATCAATTGAGCTCAGTCTCTGCTCATCACAAAGAGGAATCATTGTTTTTTTTTATTTATTTTTTTCTATTTCATTGGTTTTATCGAAGTAGTTCTCGATTTGAAACCCCTCCTCTAGCCTGCCTCCCCTCCTTTACTTTTCCTCTCATTGTTATCTGCAGTATCATGGCCGTCTTACTCTTAGCTGTACCCCATTCGATCTAGGACTGCACGGGAAACCATGTAAGACCCCAGTCGCACAGCCGGCCGATTATGGAGTGCCCTAATGTATCCATCTGTCACACTGACTAGATGGAGACACTAGGCCGCTACACCGTGCCTACCGCCCGTAATTTTTGTGCGAGCGAGGTGTTCCTAAGCGGTCACCCATCCAAGTACTAACCCAGCTCAACGCTGCTTAGCTTGGATGTCCGCCGGAGCAACACCTCACCCACCTAACCATTACAGTCGAATCATTGTTTTTCAATTGAAAAATAAAATTATTCCATTACATAAACAATTCAACACGTCATGAATATTTAAAAAAAAGTCCAGTATCCGTTTTACCCTACCCTCCCCTACATGTGTGTGTGTATCGAAAAGTATCCAAAAACGCATCGAAAATGACATGAGCGGCTTTCTCTTCCAAAAAAGGTCTTTTAGCACTTACGACTCTTTGATTCTAAGGCGACGATATGAAGGTATCAACCGGGATTCCTAAGAAAAAAAACGCCCTTTTGATACAATTATTGAGAACAATCCCACTTAGGACCTTTTCATTTTCTCAGACCGCTATACACTCTCGAATGATCTCTATATAACGTTCATATGACGTTGATAACTCCCATATAACCATTATATGATCCTATCAAACTTTCACATGACTTACATATGACTGGCATTCATTTCATTTCCTCATAATTTTTCGCGAAGCAAAATTTGTTTACATACGTACACAAATACATACATACATACGTACGGATATGGTTTAAAAATTGAACTTTTGGACTTTTTGAATCATAATGTTTCAATATATCAAGAAAAATCGACAACTTAAATTTGAATCATTATAATGTTTCCATTCGGAACCAATACTTAAGAACATTAAAACCATTTGCATACATTTGAGAAACATTTTAAATCAAAACATTCGAAAGACATTTGAAAACATTGATGAATATGAAAAACCATTTGCATGCAACTGAAAAACATTTTCAAAATATTTTTAAACATTTGCAAACATTTCAAAAACGTTTTAAAAACATCGATTGTAAGACGTATAGAGGTTTTTTGGTGTCACAATATTCCTTATAATAATATCTGTCCAATATGCGAAGAAGACGAAAACAATATTGTGATTATTTCGAAAAAATTAATAATATCTTTGGAACAAGTGGCAAATTGCCCTTAGCAATACGCTTCCGAGGGGTTATTTTGCAAATTATTTCCTTCTCTCATGTATAATTGATTGTTTATCATTCTATTAAAGTAAATAAAATCCATTTTCAACTCAATTTGTCAGATTTTCAAGTTAATGGAATGTTTTCATCATTATTCTTATTATTTCTTTCTTCTCGATTGTCTCTTTTACGGTTCTGTCTCTCCCTCGACACTTCGATTAAATGTTAATAGAAAAATTTTATTAATACCTACTTGAATGAATTTAAAACGTTACATTTGAAGAAACCATCAGCAAGCCAACTTCCAGAGAAATTAATGAAAAATATGCAATAATAATAACAGAAGAAGAAAAGCGAACTCATCCCCTTAGAGCTATCATAGAAAAATTTGAATAAAAAGTACAAATGGTCTTGCCTGAAGAGAAAAATAAAATTTTGAACTTTAAGAATTTCAAACATGCAGAAACCGTCCCATTTGCCGTTTACGCAGATTTCGAATGTTTAATAGACTCAAAAGTGAATGTTCATGATATCCCCCATAGTATCGCATCCTATGTGAAATGTGCTTTTGATGATTCATTATCACAAGTCAAAACCAATGGAGGTCCACATTGCATTAAGTGGTTTTCAACGGAGATGAAGCTGCTATCATACAGAGTAGATAAATAGTTGAAGATCAAACTGAAAAAGGAAAACTTATCAACTCAGCAAATTGAGGATTTCGAACCAGCAATGACATGTTACAGGTATAAAAATCCTTTGAATGAAAGGGATAAAGATCGTGACCGTTGTCATTTAACAGGAAAATATCACGGGTAGGGTACGATTTATGCACATCAGAATTGTACATATTTAGTTTCGTACACACACGTAAAAATCGAATAAGATGTGCACATGACATTTTTTAATGTGCACATAAAATTCAGTGACAAAATACTGAATCTTTAATTTGTACACAGTGTCATTCATTTCTGTACATATGATAGATTGAGTAAAAAAAAAAGTTTCACTCTGAGAAATGAAAAATCTTCTGGGTAAATATTGTGCACACAAGAGGAAAAGTTGTGCACATTTTTATCCTGCACGTAGAGAATGTATTTTAATTGTACGCAGATATGCGAAGAACGTACACAAAAATAATGAGTGTAGTTATTTTTGTGCACGCAATAAGATGACAAGTTGGGAGGATAATTGTACACAAGATATCAGGCACAATATATCTCCAACTGCAATGCCCGTGGATTCGAATTCGGAGCGGTGTTTATTCGTTTTTTTTCTTTTTTTTCATAACAACGATAACTTCACATTGAATGTGATCAATGAAAATTATTTGAGTGACTGGAGTGACTTGACCAAAGAAATTAGGATTTGCGGAAAGAGTTAAGTGAAAAAGGTAAATTAAAATTAAATTAAATTAATTACTAAAAGTAAATTAAAAAGCTTTTTACAGTGATTAAGAGTGCTTAGGATTAATAATGCTGGTGCTATGCTGACCCGGGTTTTACGTACGCTGTATAGAATATATATACATGACCTAACGAGAGTTATGAGATAGGTTCACGTATGAACGGGGATGGAAGCAAGGCCCGAAGGGAAGAGGAAGGGTTGTGTATACAGTAGGGGCGGGAGGAGGGGGTGTTGTCTTAAATTCCACTAGTACGACAAGAAATGAAAAAGGGACAAACTGCGACGAAAGTCGCGGCGCTATGAAAAACCTAATGGTTTCTCGGCGCAGTGACTCCTGACAACTCGCCCGCTAATTAAAAAATCGTATCTCTGGTCCTAATTAATATTAAGGAATAAAACGGGGGTTGAAGGATGGGAAATTTAATTCTCCATCGAACAGCATTGGTTTCATTTCTCAATGTTAATTAGGAGCAGAGATACGATTTTTTAATTAGCGGGCGAGTTGTCGGGAGTCACTGCGCCGAGAAACCATTGAGTTTTTCATAGCGCCGCGACTTTCGTCGCAGTTTTAATTTTTTCATTACATAGATTAAGAGATGAAACGGGAGTTGTTGGGTGGGGAATTTAATTCTCCATCGAACAGCGTTGGTTTCATTCCTTAATATTAATTAGGAGAAAAGAGACGATTTTTTAATTAGCGGGCGAATTAATGGGGAAGCGCCCTGCGCCGAGAAACCATTGAGTTTCTTATAGCGCCGTGACTTTCGTCGCAATATTAATTTTTTTATTGCAGAGATTGAGAGATGAAACGGGGGTTGATGGATGGGGAATTCAATTCTCCATTGAACAGTCTTTGCTTCATCCCTTAATATTAATTAGTCGGCGAATAAATCAACTGAAAAACATAAAGTAAACATTGAGTACGAGGAGGACAAAAATCCCCCTCCGAACCTGTCCCTGTGACAGCGGGACTGCTACTGCCGAGTTACTCACGCCCCCGACTCACATTTACCGACAATTCGACCGGAACGCCGCCTTTCCCAGGGGGTACCAACTAACTTTTTTGGAGTCAGTCAAACCCCCCGATCCGGGCCTCTACTCAGGTCTATCCTCTTTGGCTCCTTCACTTTGCCGCTCACACTGTCGAATCTCCAGTACTCTGTTCCCTCTTCATTGGCCAGGACGTCTTTGTACATGGGACAAAAGCGGGATCTTTCCGCCTTGCTCCTGTCTTCTTCTAACTCTTTTTCTGTGACGCATGCTAGGATGCTTGTCAATTTCTCGATGATGGTCGTTTTATGCCGTCGTTGCCAAATGTCTTGGACGATATCACCTGTTTCCTCGGTTCTCAGGATTGGCTCCATCAGCTGGCCCAGCTTGGGGCCAGCTGATGGAGCCAATCATTTAGATTTTTGCTCGCTTGAGAAGACCCCAACCTATATTTGTGGCCAGTCTGGCTTTGTCGACGAGTCAAAAACTCAAAAATTATAATGTTCACAAATTCCTAAACTCAAAAATGATAAATTTCAAAAATTTCACAACTCAAAAACTCAAAAATTGTAAAGTTCGAAACTTTTAAAACTCAAAAATTGTAAGACTCAAAAATTGCAAAATCATAAAGTTCAAAAATTTTAAAACTTTAAACCTCAAATTCTTAAGTTCCAAAATTTCAAGAATCACCAAATCAAAAATCGTAAAGTTCAAAAAATTTTCAACTCAAAAACTCAAAAGTTCAAAAATTTTCAGGCTCAAAAACTCAGAAACTCGGAAATTTCTAAGTTCAAAAACTCGAAAACTAAAATTCAAAAATTTAAAATTTCTAATGTCAAAATTTAGAAACTCGAAAACTCGAGAATTTAAATTTTTAAAAACTCATAAGCTATAAAACTCAACTGCGAAAATTCAAAAAGTCAACATTTTAACAAGCTCATGATTTTTATGAAAATGTAGGTATTATAATACGTCTACTTAGTCTTTGCACAGTGAATAAAAAAAAATGGGTGGGGATACGACTTTCTCGCTTTAGGAAACTAGAAAAGTAAGGTTTTTGGCGTTTACGACCTTCTGGTTTTAGGCACGTGATATTTAATTTAATATTTAATTTATATTTGATCAATTAATTAAATTTATAATTAATTAATTAATTAATTAATTATTAATTGATGACGCAATATACTCAATATTCATGGTTTTATTCAGATTGTAAGTAATTCTGATTGGTTTGAGAAAATCATACTCCTACAGCACAAGATGTTACGCTTGCCGGGAAAGCAGAGAGGTACTGCCAGGTATTTCTACGCTGGGTTCCCTTATCACCTAGACTCTAGGGGTCACGGAACCATTTTCCGTTGCTATCTGAGGAACACTAAGCTTTGCGACGCCGTGGCGTACGTCAATTCTCTTCATGATCTTGAGAATCAGCCTGTGACAGTTCGTTGGGTCCACCACCATGACCCCGATCACTTTCTTCCTCTAAGGGAAAAATTCACTACAGAAGTTCTGCAAGCTGTATTGAATTGGCAGGATCCCGAAGAAATATTCGATAATGTGAAAGCCAAAGAAGAATGAGTAGAAAAAGATTTTGTTTATTTTACTTGTCTAGGATTTCGCGCGATTTTTCGCGCTTTTCGGTCCTTGGGACACAAAATATTGTGTCACACGGCGATAAAAGTATTTTCCTCGTCTTCTGCTTGTACTATAAATACACACTCATTAGAAAATACTTCCATCGACTGATGACATAATGTATTATTGCACTGATAAAAGAGACCATTAAGAAGTTATGAACTTATTCCAAAGACGAAGATAATTTATTTATAACAAAAATGTGATTTCTTGAATCAATTCTAGTTGGATTAATTTATGCAAACGTTTTCTACTCTCAAATGAAAAATATTCAGATGTAAAAATCACTTTACTTGGTTCGAGAAGTCGCTTTCTTGTTGTCCACCAATTGTCGCTCATCTTCGGGACAAGTACAAAATGTCTGGACCAATGTTTTTCTTTCTCAGTGCAAGATATTATTTTCTTGTCAATTTTGGAGTCGTGAGTTTCTGGACACAAGTAAAGATGTACTTCTCAAAAAACTTTTTTCCTCTCAGTGTACGTAACGAGTGTGAGATTTACAGCTCGAGCCAAAAGTCAGGGTAGTAATCACATTTCTCAAAAATGTCATTCAGC
Organism: Diachasma alloeum; assembly: GCF_001412515.2. NCBI lineage: Eukaryota > Metazoa > Arthropoda > Insecta > Hymenoptera > Braconidae > Diachasma > Diachasma alloeum. The sequence continues at coordinate 362,055 of NW_021680470.1, read as the reverse complement.
ACGAGTTTTGTGAAAATTTTTACTTCGGGTGGAACCCTCACACCTGCCGTAAAATGTTATTTACCAACTCATTATGTAAAATACCATAGTCGCACCTCTGTCAATCGACTGTTACGAAAGCCCACTGACACACAATGCTACAATGCAGTGCTACAATGGAGGTGTAGTGGTGGCCTGCCACGTGGGAACGCACAGGTTTGATTCCTGGGTGAGTGACAGTGAGTGACAATGAGTTTTGATAGTGCTACAATGGAGGTGTAGTGGTGGCCTGCCACGTGGGAACGCACAGGTTTGATTCCTGGGTGAGTGACAGTGAGTGACAATGAGTTTTGATGGTGCTACAATAGAGGTGTAGTGGTGGCCTGCCACGTGGGATCGCACACGTTCGATTTCTGAGTGAGTGACAGTGAGTGACAATGAGTTTTTTTTACAGGCTCTGTAAGTCGACTGTTACCTTGGCTTTGTTGTGCCCTCAAGATGCTCTCTCGGCGTGCCGTTTTGTATAGAGCCTGTGCATGTGCGTGCGTATGCTTCCGTGTGTATGTGTGTGTACGCACATTTGTGTTTAAGTAATTTCAAGGGATCTATAGCCAATTGTTGATAAGACGCATCTGCATATCCAGCTTTTTCAGCTATATTATATAAGAATATGACTTATCTTTTCTGAAGGTATCACCCGATTGCTGATCAGTTGTCCTATTACTGTGAATACAAGCAAAAAATTGCAAAGGCTCGAAAAGCACATGTACCACCAACCCCAAGCAATTTAGTCGAGTTTGGGGAAATGCTGCAGGAATATCCGCCTTTGCGGCATTTGTACCAAGGAACAGTATTAGGTGACGATGGTTCACAGGCGGTAATTTTAATGCACGAAGACATGCGACAGCCATTATCCCAATGCAAGCAGCTATATGCTGATGGCACGTTTAAAGTAAGGATTCGTGGACTATTTTTTGATTGATTCATACGTAAATCGCGCTCGCTAACAGTATTTAGTCATATAGAAGTAATATGACACTGAAGCCAAACGCGATATCCAGCTGCGGTGGCTATCTAAGTGCGTCCGGGGTAAAATTGAGTGGAATGTGTAAAATTGGGGTAAAATTGTCCGGCGTAAAATTGAGAAGAATGTGTTCGTATTCCAAAAGGATTGCCGCTGATTTTGGAACCAGACCTGTTACGTAAGACACATGGGGCCCGTCCAAAGAAGATTTGAACGAAGTCCCAATGTAATTACTTTTTAAATGGATTGTGTGGATTGTACAAATGAGTTTATGATATATTCTGAGGGGGCTAAAGGAAATCCACCCTCCCCTCATGATTTTTGCAGGAATTCATGTATTTAGAAGCTGGATCAATTGGAAAAAATAATAATTCTGCCTAACAAAGTCGTGGGGCGTTGAAATTACTTTGAGGTCATTCGGAAACCCGTACAGTCAATTTACGATGTACAGTCGGACTGGCCAGTTCATTCCCTTCGTAGCTACCACCACTCTACCGAATCCCCACTCACATCCATATCCCCCACCTCCAAAAACCAAGGGAGTTGACTGGCCAGTCCGGCTGTACCACGTCACCAAACAAACAATCTGACTCTCCCGCCAATTTTTTTAGGGATTCAAAAATCCTTGGAAATTATTTCCGGCCATTTAGCAAAGTGATAGGGCTTGGAGATTTATACCAAAACCTTTTTGAATTCTCACATGAAAATTTGGCGTTATATCATGACCGGACGAGTGATCCATCGTCTTTGACTTCTTATAAATATTGAGAAATTATTTTCAAATGTTTAGCAAAGTGGTGGGGGTGAAGATTAATTTGAGAACGTTTTTCAACTCTCACATGAGCACTCGACGCGATCTCTTGACCAGACGAGCTCTCAAACTTCTGAGAATTCAAAAAGGTTTCTGGGATAAATCTCTAACCCCCATCACTTTTCTAAGTGGCCGGAAATAATTTCCAAAAATTTTTGAATCCCTAAAAAAAAGTCGCCGGGAGAGGCAGATTGTTCGTCTGGTCACGTGGTACATCGTAAATCTACTGTAGGGGTTTCCGAAAGACCTCGAAAAAATTGACTCCCCCCCCCCCGACTTTGTCAGGCAGAATTATTATTTTTCATTAACTAGAATATATCATTAACTCATCTGTACAATTCACACAATGAGACGGGCCCTGTAGGTCTTACGTGACAGGTCTGGTCCCAAAATCAGCGGCAATTCTTTTGGAATACAAAAACATTTATTTTCCACTGAATTTTACCCCGGACCCACTTAGCTAGCCACCGCGGCTGCATATCGCAGTTGGCTTCAGTGTCATAGAAGAATATTTTTTTTAAATATAAAAATATTTATGGATATATTTTTAAATTGTCTATTTTCCCCCTTTTATCAATGATTTTCACGGTTCGTTTTTCTTTGGAAAATAGATAACATCACCGATTCCTGCTTTGCAACAAGTGCACACTATCCATTTCAGGAAATTGGACTCGGTATGTTTTTCCCCGGTAGATTTTTGTTTCCAAAATAATAATATCCGATAATGAATATTTCATCAGGGATTCACAGCTATCATAGTTTTTGCTTCAGCTCAAACTGGTTCTATGTATAATGCCATCTGGGAAAGAGTGATAGAGATGATTCCGTCTCTTAGAGACAATGTCACAACGATACCAGGAGACTACGAAAGGGCTCAGATCAACTGTTTCAACAGATTTTTCCCTCAAGCAAGAATCTGCGGTTGTTTGTTCCATTACAAACAAGTACGTATATACTTTCTATTTTGTCAACCATTGTGCCAGTTTTTGCTAATAAATTACCCTAGTAGAATTTCAATACCGCATAAACTTCGCAGCGTGAGTTGTCATGCGGTATGAGACATCGTAGCGATACGCACTTTCATAGGCGTAGCAAGCCCCCACGTAATACTGCCGCGTACTATTGCCGCGACACGTTATTAAGGTTGTTGCCCCGAGATAATATGATACACTTGAAATTTTTCACGCTTTGGACTGGCAGCATCCGTAATATAAATCGTGATTCGTTGTTGCCACGTTCTGCGTACTGAACTCATTTACCACGCTCATTGGACAAATAAATTAATTGACTATAATTATGTTCCGAAAATGAATCTGAATGAAAACACAGAGAAAAAAATTTCTTGTTTCCAGAACCAAAGTTCTGCAATTCAGAATCTGCTGGTTCTAGAAGGCTTCTCACTGAGATCCAGAAACTGATCACTGGATTCAGTGAGTCTGTGAACAAGTTACTGCAATCCAGTACCAAAAAGGTGCGGGATGTTTGTGACAAAAGTTCTCAAATCTAGAATCGTGGTTCTAGAATCTAGAACTGCGGTTCTAGGATTCAGAACCATGGTTCTAGGATTCAGAACCATGGTTCTAGGATTCAGAACCATGGTTCTAGGATTCAGAACCATGGTTAGGGTCCAGAACCGTGGGTATGGAATCCGAATCGCCGGATTCTTAAAATAAGAATCTTTGGGTACTGAAATCACGATTCCTGGAATCTCAAAACTGAGGATCAGAATATGAGGTTAAAAAAAAGTCAGAAAATGAAGGTCAGATTATCAAAGGAACGAAGTGGGGCTCAAAGAATGAACGTCAGAATATGAGGTTCGGACTTGCTGGTCAAAGGAAGGTCAGAATACGCGGGTCGAATTTTGAAGATGAGAAAATAAGGGTCAGACAATGGAACTCAGAATATAATGGTCAAAAAATAAGGATAAAAAAATTATGTCTCATTTTTTGACTCTCACATCCTCATTCATTCCTTCGCCTTCGCCTTTCTTTCACCTCTCCTTTTTGGGCCTCAGTTTCGGATCTCCATTTTTTCCCCTTGTTTTCCTTACGGTACATAAATGGTTCCTGCAAAGCAAAAACTTTTTTTCTTTGTGAACAATCCAAAGATTCTTATTGCAAAGATCCGGGATTCTGCTTTCTAGAATACAGGTTCTGGATTCTAGAACCCAGGTTCTGGATTCTAGAACCCAGGTTCTGGATTCTAGAACCCAGGTTATGAATTCCAGAACATAGGTTCTGGATTCTAGAACCCATGTCCTGATTCTAGAACCAGAGATTCTAATTTTGAGAACCCGGGTTCTAGATCCCAGTACCAAAGTGCCTTAGAATAAGAAGAAATATATTAGATTTCAGTAATACTTTCTAGGAACCGGAACTTCTTCGCTGGTTTCCACCGAAAATTTTCTCAAATCCAGGAGAAAGATCACTGGAATCCAGAACTTTTTGGTACTGGATTCCAGTACCCTGTGATTCTGGAAACCAGGAACTTTTTTTCTGTGTGAATAAATAGTCAATCAATTCCATTTTTTTTATTAGATTCATTGACACTATTTCTTCACAAAATGTCGAGTTGTTGATTTTCAAAAAATTAAAAACAGTGAAACTGCATTTGAGCGTATTTGAAATTTTAAAAATTTGCGATTTTCATGGGCTTATCTTCTACCATCTTATACTCAACCGACTTTTAGATTTGACAGACCCTTTAAACTCACCGGGCTTATCCTCAAGCTTTTATCTGATCCCTCAGACACAGCTGACTCTTACAATACTTGAACTCATCAGATGTTTCAGACTTGTCTGACCCTTCGGACTTACCTGGCCCTTCGCCCTCATGACCTTATCTAACCAAAATTCAACACCAAAATATTCCATTCCGCACATTGTGAAATCGAACACCGAGAATTTCCAATGGTGTGGGGTGGCGACAAAGTCTCTGCGGTATAACTTAGTAAATGATAGTGTGATCGGCACAATGTCCGAACTCAGTTCTGGATAATATGGAAACGAATATCTTGTTTTGATTTGGACGATAATTTTCCGAATTTTCGTGGCAACATTGAATCCCATATACATACACTAATCGTATGTTACATCGTTATAGGCAATTGCAAAGAAATGGACCAGTCTCGGTATTGTTGGCTGCGAATACATCGTAGAAAAAGCATACGCTCTGCCCCATTTACCCTCAGGTAACATACCAAAGGGAGCTCAACACATTACTGAACTCATCGATAGGGAAACACAACCGAGTTTGCATAAATTTGGCGCGTATTTGAGAAGATTTTGGGTACCCCTGAGAAACATCTTGTCCGTTTTCAAGAATCCTGTTCGTACGAACAATACTTGTGAAAACTTCCACTTGCATGCTGCCAAACGTATTGGAGTACATCAACCCACGTGGAAAATGATGAGTTAGTAAACAAATGCTTGCGCGATTTCGTATCTGATGGACATCTGATAGACGTCATGATAAGGACGTAAATTGATTGTTCCATCATAGTTTCCTGTATTATAAAATCACTCTTTTCAATGCTTCCAGCCACCCTCTCGAAAGTGATTAATTCAGCTGTAGCTGATTACAAAACCTTGCTACATGGAGGTCGTTATCGAAATTGGAGACCCCTAGATCTTCAACTGACAGATACAGTAATCTTAAGATACGAGATTGAGTTCGAGTTGGGGCGGTAAAATTCAAATACTAATATATCTATCATGTTACGAATTCTCAAATACCATTCATCGCTCGATTGACGTATATTAAAAAAAAAACTCTCTCGTATACCCTTTTGGGTTTTAACGATTTGACCCCTTCCCACCCCCTAACCCCCTGTACCGCATTCACCGGAGGGTAAGAGAAAAACGCATTTGAGCGAAAAGCCTGCTCAGGTGCAGTCGTCTCGTTGACGCGACTCCCGCTCGACAATGAAATTGTGGGATTGAGCATGTCATCAAATTCAGTGCGGCAGCCGGGGCACGAACCCGAGTCTTCCGTATGACAATCTGACACGGTCACCTCACAGCAATGGCCGTCGGTATTAACATATACGATTATATACTAAAATAGAATTTAAAAAAAATTTCTCTTTCGTATACCCTTTCGGGTCTTTACGATTTGTTCCCATCCCACCCCCGAACGCCCTGAACCGCATTCGCCGAAGGACTAGGGAAAACCTCGCTTTGAGAGAAAAAACCTGCCCAGCTACAGTCGTCCCTTTGACGAGACTACCGCTCGGCAGTGAAACTGTGAGATTAGAGCGCTACAAATTTTGACCGCCGTCGCCGGGAATCGAACCCGGATCTCTGGCATGCTAGTCTAGCACTCTAACCGCACGGCCACTGCCGTCGGTATTATTGTATACTATTATATGTCGCCTCGGTCTTCTAAATGATATCATTGAATGGTGCTAACATGTCTAGAGAATATTCCTCTTCCATTGATGACTCTATTCTCATTATTCACTTTTAGACTGGAGGTACCAGATTTGTTGACTTCTATCGCCAATTTGAGGAGGATGCACCTGTCACGAGGTTGGTTGAAGACGAAAAATTTATTCATTTTGAACCTTTTTCCATTACAAAAAAAGATTATTTGTCTAGTATTCCTATTTGATGAGAGACAGCAGATCCCAGACGATAACAATGCAGTAGAAGCGGAAGAAAGAGATTTCTCCAATGGAAATTTAGACGCAACTCCTGGAGCTGGTATATATGTTTTCAAGGGGATAAAACTGCATCTCCCTCGGTTGCGGTGCAGCTAATGGGGTTTCGCAGCTCTTTATAGAAAATAAAAACTCTCTCTACTTACTTACTATTACAACCGCGTCGTTGAGGCTCGTCGTTCTTGGTTCTGCGCTGAAATCTCTCACAGGTGGCGGAATTCTCCAAAATTCCGTCACAAAACTTGCACTTATCTCGTTTTGTCTCCATCTATGAAATCGTCAATGATGAATTTTCGAGCAAATCCTTTCGTGACAATCTGTAGATAGTTCTTGAGAAGCGACTTGAACCAAAAACCTGTTTTGGAAACAAATGGGTTTATCCTAGTTTAACACGTCCCTACAGAATTTTTTGGTCCCTTTTGCTCTAGAGGTCTGTTTTGCCTAACCCTCCCCAAATTACATTCTGATACATTCATCCGCAGGTGGGTTTATCGAGAATCAGTTGGTATATAGAAGAAGGAGACGCATTCATGAAAGTAATAACTCAGCGTACTTAAGAAGGAAATATTAAACTTTCCTAAAGTTAGCGAAACAAGGTAAAAAAATGAAGGTTTTTTTGGTCAAAATTATGTGTTTTTTGGTGCTCGAACAAAAAAAATGGTGTTCCAATCCTTCCGAAGTTAAGGGTGGGAGGAGGGTGAAAAATAAGGCATGATTGAGAAAAAAATCCTATTTTACTCACCTTCAAATCGATTTTTCCTCTAGATAGATAGTTTTTTCCATAGGGGCTTTCTTTCCACTTTCTCTCCTACCTTTTCTTGACGCACATAAAAAACACATAAATATGGCCCAATGTAGACAGCTATTATCACTCATCCTGGTTTTCCAACCCCTAAAAAAGAATTTTCTCCTAGATGGGCTATTTTCTCCCATGTCAACCCTCCTCCGGCAAATTAGTCCTCGTTAACCGGAAGCATGTAAAAAGAACATAATTATGGCATAATTTTTCTTTTTTTTTCAATCATCCCGTATTTTTCACCCCCCACCCTTAACTCCGGAAGGATTGTAGCATTAATTTTTTTTTGTTCGAGCACAAAAAAAAGCATAAGAAACACATCATTTTTAACAAAAAAAACTTCATTTTTTTACCTTGTTCCGCTACCTTTAGGGAGGTAAATATTAGAACATATTCAATAATCGATCCATAATAATTGTAGTATACGATCATGAGCTAATCCCTAATGCACCTCAACCGCAAGTGCGACGACGACAACCAGTTGCAGAAGTTGCTCTTCAACCTCAACATAACCCAGATATTGAGGAGCTGGGTCCTCAAGAAAGACCCCGACGTCGTCAGCGACGGGCTGTTGAAGCTCCGCCTATCCAGGCTGCAGAACCTACTGCTGGTGAGGTGGCAGCAGCATCACCGGTCCCTCTGAGGAGACCCCGAGGGCGCCCACGTCGAAATGCGGCGAGAGAGCCCATGCGGGCTGAAGTTCCAGAGGTACCCGAGCTGCTGAATCAACAGAGGCTTGAACCTCTGGTAGAAGACCCTCCGCTTGCTATAAGGAGGCTTCGAGCTCGTCCCCATCGACGTGCAGCGGAAACCCTCATTATTCAGATTTTGGAACCAGCAGATGGTGTGGAGCCTCCACATGCTGCAGAATATGCGAATGTTGCAGCACCTCCGGATCCCGCAGAACATGCCGATACTGCGGGACTAGCAGATTATGCCGAACCTGCCGATGCTACAGAAGCTGCAGATACTGCCGAACAGAGAAATGCTCTCGAATCTGAAGGTGCTGCAGGACTGGCACGTCAAAGGAGATCCCAAACCCCCCCCCCCCACTTGTAGCAGAAATTCATCCCATTCAGGTTTTTCCATGACTAAATCCTCACAGCGAGTAAATTTATATAGTGTTCATGAGGACATAATGACTTGGTTACGTATATACAGGCAGCATACGGAGACGAAACTCCAGACGCTGTAGCGTCGCAAGAAGTGCGACCTGCACCATTCGACGACGAGGCTGTACACTAACCCTACCTCTGTATACACTACGAAAAAATTTCCATTTTATTTATGGAATTACACACACTCACACACATACACACACACACACACACACAGAGCTAGAGAGATGAATGAGGGCCACAAAAATGTGAATCTAAACTAATGGTGGAGTGTGAGGGTTAAAAGTAGAAATTAAAGTCTTGAGACTCGGAATCCTCGCGGAATTCAACCCTTCAGACGTTTAATTTTTCGGAATTGAGCCCTGTAACGCTTGACACTGTGACCCTTGAAAGAACCCCTGCGAGAATCTAACTTGGTTAGGTTCGGCCCTTGTAACCCTCGTGGAAGGAAAGCCTTCAGACATTTGACCCTCGTTAAACTTGACCCTTGTGACGATTAAGGTATGTGACGTTGGCCCCTGATAGCTCTCATGACCCTCGTAAAACTGCACCCTTCAGGCGTTTGACCTTTGTTAAACTGCAGCCTTGTGACGAGCTAACTTTATGGCATAATCATGAAAAAAAAATCAAACGAATCTCAGATAGTCAGATTTAAAACCATCCATTTGACATGGAATGCCCCATATATATACTTTTAATAAACGTTCATAATTTTGTTACTATTATTGTTACATATGGGATACATGCATAATTTGTATAACTTAACATATAATTTCCTTTTGTTAGTATGTGTTAAGAGAAGAATGGTTTCGTTCGGCGTGGTGTGAGGAGGGCGAATCTATATAGTAATGAATTTATCTCGCATGTGTTGAAACAAAAACTGCGTAGAATTTTTTTCGTATCTTCATTAAATTTTATGGAAAGGGGTCGTGGGAAAACTTTCCGACGAAATAATAATTATCAACGATTACAATTCTTCAGCATACCGTTAACATAACTTTTTGCGAATTTTTCTTTTTAGTTCACGTACGTAACCATTTATATATTGACGGGCAAAGATAATTCCCCCTCATTTCGGATTATTCTAAATCATTAGAGCATAACTCTGGAAGGTCATTTCTCTTTCTCACTGATACTGCAGATCACTGACGGTTTTTCTCTTTTTAGTAGAATTCGAACGGAAAAGTCAGTATCTTATTTGAGTTTATTACCTGATTATATTCTAAAATATTCGCAAATTACAACATATGTGATCAATTTCGGAACCCTTATCGTTTCTGTTAGTTTCATAATACAAGCTGTAATAATTGTCCTCCTTTAATTGCTGACCTTGACCCTTACTTGGATATGCTGAAATGAAGTGAAATGAAATGCACTGAAATGAAATGACCGTGAGAATTTCGTCGCTAAACAAAAAATTTTATTCTTCCAAAGAAACATCCTCAGCAGGAAATGTTTCTTTCTCTTTCTGTCTGTCTGTTTCCATTCACTTCCCTTCATATTCTCTAGTATCATTAGTTCATTTTCATAATGTAAGCACTCATTATCTTTTCATTATTCGAGAAACCCGGTGCATCCCACTTTTGATTTTATTTTGAAAAAAAGTACTCAACATTCCCATTATTAGAAAATTTAAGCGTTGAGGATGATTGTTTGCAATTATGAGGGAAGCTTCCAATTGCGATCATCAATGACAGACGAGTGCACCATCTTTCACTGATGTTGGCGATATGTGAAGAAAGAGTGATCATATTTTCACTCACATTGAGCGGTGAAGTACAGGCAGAACATACGCGTTTAAACTCTGTTGAAGCAAAACATTAAAAATTAATCAATGTGGGTATAGAAAAATTGTCTAATACCCGGTCCCTCAGACGTACTCCAAATACCAAGCGCAATGTCATCCTAAGAGTATTGAAAAAATGGACCGATTTGCTTGACACAGAGTAGGGAATTTCGCACTTATATCTGCGATCGTCGATGAAGTATGAGTGCGTGAATACGCACCATCCCTCCGCGATTACTGCAAGTGTAAGGAAAGTTTACAATTACATTCATTTCTGAAAGTTGAGCGCATGAACGTGCTCCAACTTCCAGTGGTGTTTGTCATGTATGACAAAAAAGTTCTGACTCACACACTTCCGTGAGTACGAACATGTACATTTCCATGACTGAAGACTAGTGACGATAGCTTTGTATTACAAATGTTCGAAACTCGGTCCCTCAGACGTAATCCACATACCAAGCGTAATGTCATCCTAAGAGTATGTAAGAAACGGATCGATTTGCTTGACACAGAGTGGAGGATTTCGCATTTATACCTGCGATCGTCGTTGAATTATGAGTGCGTGAATACGCACCGTTCTTCAGCGATTATTGCAAGTGTAAGGAAAGTTTACAATTACATCCATTCGTGGAAGATGAGTGCATGAACGTGCACCAACTTCCATTGGTGTTTGTAATGTATGAGAAAAAAGTTCCGATTCCCACACTTCCGCGAGTAAAGTACGAACATGTACATTGCCATGACAGAAGACTAGTGACGATAGCTTTGTATTACAAATGTTCGAAACTCGATCCCTCAGACGTAATCCACATACCAAGCGTAATGTCATCCTAAGAGTATGTAAGAAACGGATCGATTTGCTTGACACAGAGTGGAGGATTTCGCATTTATACCTGCGATCGTCGTTGAATTATGAGTGCGTGAATACGCACCGTTCTTCAGCGATTATTGCAAGTGTAAGGAAAGTTTCCAATTACATGCATTCATGGAAGATGAGTGCATGAACGTGCACCAACTTCCATTGGTGTTTGTAATGTATGAAAAAAAATTTCCGATTCCCACACTTCCGCGAGTAAAGTACGAACATGTACATTACTATGAGTGAAGACTAGTGACGATAGCTTTGTATTACAAATGTTCGAAACTCGGTCCCTCAGACGTAATCCACATACCAAGCGTAATGTCATCCTAAGAGTATGTAAGAAACGGATCGATTTGCTTGACACAGAGTGGAGGATTTCGCATTTATACCTGCGATCGTCGTTGAATTATGAGTGCGTGAATACGCACCGTTCTGCAGCGATTATTGCAAGTGTAAGGAAAGTTTACAATTACATCCATTCGTGGAAGATGAGTGCATGAACGTGCAGCAACTTCCATTGGTGTTTGTAATGTGTGAGAAAAAATTTCCGATTCCCAAATTTCCGCGAGTAAAGTACGAACATATACATTACCATGACTGAAGACTAGTGACGATAGCTTTGTATTACAAAATTCAGGAAAAGTCAAATTATTTTCCTGCAGAAAATTAGCCCATATTTAGTACTCCCCCATGGGCTACTCATTTTCTCGATTCGACCCCATTGGTCGGCTAGCTAAATGTGCCGAACTGCAAAATCGGCTTTTTAGCCAAAATATTTAAGCAGAATTTTTTTTTCCGCAGAAAAAAAATAAAAAGCCCGGATTTTTGAGCCAATTGCCGACCCGATCCGATGACAAACTATTTCTGCGTATGACACACCGAAGCTTAAAGTATTCCTGCGTGAAACACGCCAATGATAAAGTATTCCTGCGTGAAATACGCCGACGCTCAAAGTATTTCTGCGTGAAACACGCTGAAGCTCAAAGTATTCCCGTGTGAAACATGCCGAAGCTCAAAATATTCCTGCGTGAAACACTCAGATAATTCATGAAGTCTCTGCGTGAAATGCTCGGAAAATTCATGGGATCTCTGCGTGAAACACTCGAAGAATTCATGGGGTCTCTGCGTGAAACACTCGTGGCCTGCGTGTCATACAAAGAAACCGTGTAAATCCCCTGCGTGTTTTACTCAGACTCTGCGCTTGGCACCCATACTGTCCGCAGACACTGCCTTAACCCTAGATTGGTCACCTTATGAGGGCCGCGCCGCAGCGCGTCGTTTTTTGAGAATTGCCATCGATTGGCTGGCCGGGAAAATTGGAAAAAATTTGACTTTCCCTATTAAAGTATCTAGAAAATTATTCTAGTTTAAGAACAAGATAATTTCTAAAATTCATAAAGAAAACAAATTATTCCCAATAGAGGAATTATTTTTTTCCATGTTAAACGAAAGTGCCCGTGGCGCGACGTTGCCAGAAACTCGCTAAACGCGCCCGGGCAGTGTAGAGTGAATTCGGCAATGTTCAGGCCTAAATAACACAGCGGGCTCTCCCCGCGGACCCGACCAAAGTCGTTAGTTCGCGTAGGGTGACCAGACTAGGGTTAAATTAATTCAAACAGAATTAGAATTTAGAACACCTCATTGCGGACCTTCTCATATGGGGACCCCCTTACATAGGGACGCCCTTATATGAGGACTCCCCTATATGAAGACCCTCCCTATATGCGGACCAGCCTCATATCGAGACCCTCCTTATATGGGCATCCTCCTCATATGAGGACCCTCCTTATATGAGGACCCTCCCTATATGGGACTCCTCCTATATATATGGAACCTCTCTATATGTGCCCCCCTTTTCTATATGGGACCCCCTGTATGGGACCCTCCTATATGTGGATCTACCTATATGGAAACCCTCTCACATGGGCCCAGGGTCACAATGAGGGTCAGAAACATTGTTTAGCTTAGGGTCAAGAATGGGGTCCGCAATAAGGGCGTCCCCTGAATGTTTCTTACTCATTTCTTCATTTATATAGAGAGATTTATATAGAGAGATTATATAGAGAGATATTGTATTATTCCTATGACATATGTACTAATAATACCACTTATTATTTAAAAGAGTGCTGTGTATGCGAGTCAACAGAGAAGGTCCAGAAATTGAATCCCTGCAAACACCGCATATGCGTCTCTTGTGTGCAAAAATTGATCACCCGGAAATGCCCTTTTTGTAGAGAGGAAATCAATTCCTATTTGCCGCCACATATGATGGGAGGAGAATACTGGAATAATGGAATTGATATAGCAATTGAACGGGAGTTTCAAGATGAAGTCTTATTGCAATTATTCAGATAAATAGGATGATGTAAATATTAATGCACCCACTCGGCTTCCATGAACGCACACCATCAGATTAGCGAATGGACATGATTTTGTTACATTTATTTGAACATTTGACGTTCATGTTTCTATTTTGAATTTCTATTCTGCGTCTTTCAAATTTGAAATTGTTTAACAATAAAAATGATCCAATGGATGTCAATATGCTTTAAAGACATTGTAATGTGAATAATTTCAATTCCAATTTTATCAATGCCAAGTATGGCCTCTTTAGCTTCTCACATTGTTTTGGATGAGTAGCAGAATTACGTGGTAAAAATAATAAAATATAATGTAAAAATAAGTACGAAAAAAGGTGAGTAATAACGGCGCTCTGCACTTCGAACAATGGTGTCACTAGACTCAATTTATGCCACTAAATCATTATTGAAAACACTGCTGTGCCGATGCAACATGGTCATTTGGTCGTAGATGGAGACATAGCAACTTCGTCTTGACCCATTCTGATGGATTCCCGCTCCTGACATTTCGTCACAGAGCAATCCGAGAGGGGGACCTCTCAACAGCGCTTCATTGGTCTCATGCACTTCTGATATGTATGAGAAAAAGTACCTCTCCACATATCCAGATATGTTCCAAGGACTCTGGTTCCATCTGCCACATTCCTCGAGCTCTTTGATACGTACTGACGAGAGTTCCTCCCTCTCCGACACATTCCGATTCGTGGAGCTCAATATGTTAATTATAATCTTGGTATCTTGAAATTTCACACTTCGGAGGTCGACATCAGTTTGAGATATACAGTTTTCCTCTACGATTTATTATATTTTTGTCGGCAGTTATTCATTTTTTTTTAAATTTTCTCCTGGGCAGTTGCTAGTTTCTCCAGAGCCTCTCTTTCCTCCTTTTGAAGCCTTGATGAATCTGAAGATCATTCGGAACTTGACTGAGTTGTATGGTCATCCAACGTGACCTTCTTGGTCATTAATTCCGCGACTCGCTGCTCCATGGTGCTCTTCAGTCTGGACAGCTCGGATTCCAACGTTACCTTAGTCATTGCCTTTGAGTTTTCAGCTTAGCCCTGCCCTGAAGACTGTGTCTGGAGTCCTTGGCTATAGTACCTTCGCCCCGCCCGCGTGACTCGTTCAAGTCTCTTCACGGTCTCCTTTCCATGGCTTCCAATTATCAGAGTTCCTTCTTTCCTTTTTTTTTCAGCAAGACTATTTGGTCGAATAACTGCCAAATAACTGCCGAATAACTGCCATTATTCAGCTTCCGCCATTAGCTGAGGGCCCTCAGTAGACCCTCTTCTGTACGAGCTTCAAGGTCATTCAATCGCTTCGCAACGTACATCTGTAGCCGTTCTACTAGCCCTTCTAAACCATCCTCTTCCCTCGCCAGTTCCGTTTTAGCGTCTACTTCTGGAACTTCGTCTGTCGTCCTCTGGGCCCCGTCATTATTGAACCACTGGAACGCTCCATCGAATACCACTGACGGTCTAAAGATCTCTGGATAGGCGTCTGATGGTTGTTCGAGTCGTCGATCTTTTCGGTAGAGCTACTCTGAGGAGGCTCTATGTGCGGAGAGTATTGTACACAAATACCTGTCCCGCAAGGTGATCCTGAAGGTTGTTGTTGACCTCTCCCTTCGTCCCGATGTCACTACCACTTCGCTGGTTTTGGTACTGCACTCCTTTGCACGACTTCGCGCGACGCGTTTGTTTCTTTCTTGCCATTCATCGCTTTTTCCTCTTCCCTGGGGGTAGTTACTCCCGGTATCTCAGCCCAAAAATTATTCTTCTCCTGACGTTGTAGTTAAATTTTAAATATGTGTAAGATATATTGTGCACTATATTTTGTGTACAAAAATAACTACACTCATTATTTTTGTGTAAGTTTTTCGCATATCTGTGTACAACTAAAATACATTTTCCATGTGAAGAATAAAAATGTGCACAACTTTTCCTCTTGTGTGCACAATATTTACGCAAAAGATTTGTCATTTCTCAGAGTGGAACTTTTTTTTCACTCAATCTATCATATGTGCAGAAATGAATGACACTGTGTACAAATTAAAGATTCAATATTTTGTCACTGAATTTTATGTGCACATCTTATTCGATTTTTACGTGGGTGCACGAAACTAAATGTGTACAATTCTTATGTGCATGAATCATACCCTGCCATATCACGGGGCTGCGCATAGGAGTTGTAATCTTGCATATCAAAATTCTCATACTATTCCAAATTCTTCCAGTTAATAAAGAACATTATATCTCTTTCACTAAATGGGTAGCAGGGACTTGTCTAAATTTAAGATTCAACGACTCATTCCGTTTCATGTGTAATGTCTGGAGAAATTATCAGCATCGGAGGACTATCTTTTCAATTGTTTTATGAAAAAGATAGCTAAAATGATTAAAATTTGAATTTACTGTACGAAGTTAGGTTCATACTCTTACTTTTTCATTAAAGTTTTGAATTGCAGCTCAATTTTGACGGGAAATATTCGAAATAAGGGAATTTTGTTTAGAGATAGGATTTTAGTTAGGAATATTCACGAATCAAGAAATTTAGAGATGTATTGTTTGGCAATTAAATTCGATTTTCATTATTATATTGAGAACTACGCAATTTACAAAAGCATAAGTCTGTATTTTACAAAAGTTGATATGTAGTTAATGCGAAATTCCTACCCCTGGAATGATCTGAAAGATCTGATTCTAATTGTTTCACAAAATTTGATTACTCACAGTTCGGTTTCATTTATGTATCAACTTTTTTATATAGATCCTTGGCTGAATTCGCATTTTCCTCACCAACAACTAGATTCAATAGACGCTATCATGTATACTCCCACAAAAACACTGTGGAAGCACTCCTATAGTTTATTTTGAGTTCGAAATATTTGACAGGACAATTGAAGTTAATAGTTTTGGGTTAGACTGTCCACAACGCTTCGCAATAGTCTAATTATTTAAATGCAAGAAACGTCACCCCTCTCAGTTAAGGAAATTTGATTCCCGCATAATTCCAATTGTTCGTAGCCTACTATTAATTCGGAAACTATTCAGCGTAATTTCGACACTGCGAATTATTGTATTGTATTGAAGGATTGAAAAACCTGCCGATTAAGTGAACTATTTCGACCAGAATTATTACTGCTCCGTCGCTCCTTCATGACTGATT
The DNA here is from genome assembly GCF_001412515.2 of Diachasma alloeum. Lineage (NCBI taxonomy): Eukaryota > Metazoa > Arthropoda > Insecta > Hymenoptera > Braconidae > Diachasma > Diachasma alloeum. The sequence goes on along the minus strand of NW_021680470.1, from coordinate 345,491 downwards.
AATTTTGATTTTTCTGGAGTTTTTATTGGTTCTTACGAGTCACTTGAATCGTGAGGGCTAGAAAATGTCGTATGATTTTTCCCACTTTTCAATCGTCTTCAGGAAAGTAGTTCACTCGGTTTTTCTTTCATTGTTTCTCAACCATTCCTCCATCTACGAATTTTGATATTGAGAAACGGGTCCATGTTGAGTGAGACATTTCATCACTGATGCTCTCAATTCCATTGTTTTTGGATTTATTAAGTTGAAGTGATGAAATGTTTCGTCAATTATTTGACTTATTAATTTGCATCATGTCTATATCTATATTATTTTTCATTTAATTTTTCTATAAAAATTTTGGACATTACACATGGCTAGTAGTTGTAAGAGATTAGCGAATTAAGTTGATAAAGATCATAAAGAAATAACAAGAAAATATCAACCTGATTCTACTAAATTCAATCTGTTGAGTAGAAAGGGGGTATTTTCCTTTGAATACATGTGGACGTCCACATGAAAACGGGTTATAGTTTCCGAGATATTCACGTTTTTGTCTCAGCAACTGTCATTTGCGCCAATATTAAATTTTTTTTCCATCTTCTCCAACGATGTCATTTTTGACCCTATGAAGATCATTTTGAGCTCAAAATGTGCGAAATGTTATCAATATTGTTAGAGTATACATAACATTATATCGACAAAGTGGTCCCTTTTCATGCGGACGTCCACATGTGGATGATTGGGGTAAATTGGATGAAACCGAATTGCCTGGAAAAGACAGGTTTCACTCTCAATTGACTGATGAGCAGAGATCTGATGAAGATGATCAACATGCTCTTAGTGTTTGGAGTGAATTCAATATCAAAACCTTGAGGGAGTATTCAGATCTCTACCTACACACTGATCTCTTATTGTTAGTTGGAACTTTTCAAATTTTCCGTCGTAATTGCCGTTCCACTTATGAATTACACGGTTTGCATTATTATACAATAGGTAGATTAGTCTTTGATGCTATGCGGAAATATACAGAGGTGAATTTAGAGCGTTTTACAGATCCAGAAATGATATTATTCATTGAAAAAGGTATTAGAGGTGGAATATCATAATGTTAAAACAGATATGCCCATGCTAATAATCCATTCATGGGTGAGAAATATTATGATTCTTCGTCAGAAAATCATATTTGATATATTATGATGTGAACAATTTATATGGGGCCGCTATGAGTATTAGTTTGCCATGTGATTCATTTGAATGGGTTGCTACTGGTTCTGTAGACATGTTAATAGCTGCAGATGATTCTCCAGTCGGATATATCCTTGAAGTCGATTTGGAATATCGTCAAGAATTGCATGAACTATATAAAGATTTTTCCGCTCTGTCCCGAATATTTCATCCCTCCAGAGAGCAAACATACTAAATTAGCGACCACTCTCTTCCCGAAAGAAAAGTATGTGATGTGTTACCTAAACTTGAAACAATACACAGCTCTTGGTATAAAACTAAAGCATATTCATCGTGTTTTAAAATTCAAACAGAAGCCGTGGTGGGAATCTTACATTGATCTGAATACTATGAAAAGACAGCAGTCAAAAAAATGAATTCGAAAAGAACTTTGATAATTTGATGAATAATGCTGTATTCGGAAAAACTATGGAAAATGCTAGAAAATAGAAAGATATTAAGCTCTTTACACATTGGAGTTGTCGATATGGAGCAAAAGCATTGATAGCGAAACCTAATTTCCATAGCTGTATGGTGCTTGATGATAATGAATGAATGAAACATCCGTATATTTCAAGAAACCTATCCATATTAGATTTATGATCCTCGATTTATCAAAAGCGATTATATATTACTTCCATCAGAACTACGTTAAATGTAAATTTGGGGATTCAGCAAAACTCATATATACCGATACAGATAGCTTACTCTATCTGTTTCAAGTACCAAATATCTATGAGTCTATAAAACAAGACATACACATGTTCGCTACATCTGACTATAAAGAGAATAATGAGTATAGAATGCCCCTTGCAAACAAGAAAGTATTAGGACCCACGAAGGATGAGAATAATGGTCGAATCACGGTTGAATTTGTAGGTCTACGAGCCAAGACATACGCATTTAGGATGTTGAATGATGGAAAGCTATGAAGAAACCTCAAGGTGTTAAAGCTGCTACACTCAGGAAAAGCACATTCAATCATTATGAAAATTGTCTTTTTGGTAATGAGCACATTATCCGGAATCAGTATTGAATCCAGAGCAAAAAACGTGAGGTGCACACAACCCGCTAGCAGAAGATGGTTTCGAGCTGAGGAGACAATAAACGTATGATTTCACCCCATACAACAGATACTCTACCTTGGAATTATTTCGAACCACTTGTATAATTATATATATATTCTCAGATTGTTTCTCATAATAATAATAGTAATGGTACTAACGTACACATTTGAATAAATGAATACACTTTTTCAACATTTAACGAAGCGTTTTTATTGTCTTATGTATACTTGTTTTCTTACAATTATCATACAGTTATCTTAAAATGAGTATTGAATATATTCCATCTATATTCTTCTGATAATAAAGCGTTCAATATTCTTTCATGAAAACTTATTTAACGTTTAAAATTATGATTTCGAGCGATTTTTTCCGTGAGACAATACGGTGGAACTGAGCTGATATTATTATTATACACATCCTTTGCTCATCACATAACTTAGAACTATGTGAAACGAGTTTCAAAAAGAGTTTGTCTATATTGTTTTTATAATATAGGGTTCAATATTTCTTCACATGAACTTATTCGATTTCTGAAACGATCATGATCTCGAGCAATCAAATTTGGAAAAATTGTAAAACTATTGAAAACGATATTATAACGATTTCGAAAACCATGAGTTAAACTTCACGCTACGAGTTGAGATTCAGTAAACTGAACTTGACTTTGTGTTGAGTGTAGATTAAGGAGACAGGCATAAGGAAGGGGTTTCCAGTTTTGGTTTTGGCATTACCGTGATTAGATAGTCCATCGGAAAAGACCATGCTGTGATTTTTTTTCAGATTTTTCGAACGTTTTTTCCGACAGCACAGAATGATGAAATTTCCTTATGTTATGTAAACGTGGCGAGGACGATAATATTTGAATTCATAATATTAGTGGGAAATTATCCATATTTCATGACGATTTTCCACAAATCGTTTTACATAGAGCTAAACAATGAAGAGATTTTTTTCGTTGTTCTCTACTCATTTTTTAATGTCTGAAAAACTGCGATTTTGGTCGAAAATAGAGGTTTTTGAAGAGCTTTCAACATACATTCAAAAAATTAATTTTTTTTAATTGTTCAAACAATTGCGATTCTACCAAAATTTGATTGACGAAAATATCTCAATTAGAAGTCGACTTTCTCCGTTATAATTTTTTCCCCGTTGATAACTCAGAAAATTCTGAAAAATAGCCACTTTATACTCTGAATTTTTTCACATATCGCCATATTTTTTTGAAGGAATTTCGGCAAGGCCGCACACCTACAGTCTGTCAGATCGACACACCGACATTCTTCACATCTCAATCACCACACTGTCATTCTGCACTTACACATTATTTTTTTTGCACCAAATAATTTTCACTCACACATCAAACTTTATGTACACCAGAATTACACAGGACAGTTCTGTACATCTCAATCTACACAAACCCCAATAGCACCATTACATACACGAACTACACACTTTAAAATCACAGTGTTCGTCCAAGGCAAGCTTGATTAAAACGCTACAATTCCACTGATGCTAAACAACACATGTGTACTCCAATCGTACATGTGTGTTAGTCAATTTTACACACGTGTAGAATGATTTTATGAAGTATTACACACACAGAAATGATTAATCAATTAAATCATTTCTGTGTGTGTAATACTTCATAAAATAATTCTACACGTGTGTAAAATTGACTAACACACATGTACGATTGGAGTACACATGTGTTGTTTAGCATCAGTGGAATTGTAGCGTTTTAATCAAGCTTGCCTTGGACGAACACTGTGATTTTAAAGTGTGTAGTTCGTGTATGTAATGGTGCTATTGGGGTTCGTGTAGATTGAGATGTACAGAACTGTCTTGTGTAATTCTGGTGTACATAAAGTTTGATGTGTGAGTGAAAATTATTTGGTGCAAAAAAAATAATGTGTAAGTGCATAATGACAGTGTGGTGATTGAGATGTGAAGAATGACGGTGTGTCGATCTGGCAGAGTGTAGGTGTGCGGCCTTGCCGGTATTTCTCATGTTAAATGGAATTAAGCAGAAACGATACTTGAACAAATAAACGATCATTTTCGTTGAGTTCGATCAGGAATTGCTCCAGCGATAATTGAATTCCGTCCAATTTTCAAACTACATTCACAAGAATTTTTACTTCAATTTTGCAGAAAGGGAGAAGGGGGGGCGGAGATATTTTTTTCAATCATTTGGTGATTCCTCAAATTAATACGTCATTTTTTCCTTCGAAACTTTGAAGCTATATAATTCAATTGTTGATGGCGAAACAGTTGGTCCAAATAGAGATTGACGAATTATAAAAGTCACAATGATTATGACAGTCATGAAACTTATGATAGTTTTTTGTTAACATTCCGCCGAGTTTCTAATGAAAGGTAATTGTTTTTTTCCCCTCTTTTTTTACTCCGCAGCGGTAATACTCGCTTAAAGTAGTTCTACTCCTAGAGTTGGAGTAATTGTTCTTACATCTAAATTATTAAAATAAATCATAGAGATCATGAATTTGACAATTATCTTTTAAATTATTTTACATAAAATATCGAGAAATACTTTCTCACTTGACTAGCTATTTTTATTCTGTTCCCAGTCCGCGACGACTCTAAATGGATATTGTTAATAAGAAAAAAAAACTAAATGATTAATCGTGATCAGACAAGTATCAATATTTTTTTCCCTCATTTTTAGTGCAAATTTAATATTTTAATCTTTCATTTGATCGTAGATATCTAAAATTTGAGGATTTTTACATAAGACTCTGAATTAAATAATGATTGTTGAACATATTTTGAAAATAAGAATGAGAACGATAGTTAAATAGCAAAAAAAATACGATTCTAATTGATTTTTCGAGCGGATATTTGTAGTTTTTCAAAACGATTTAAATGAAAAATAGACTCCTACGCGTAAAGCTACTTTAACTGAGATGGCCAGTATCAATTAATGATTGAGGTTACTCGATTTTTTTCGGCATCGTTGTCACTTAGATACTTTTCTAATGAGAACGTTAAGTCTTCTCTCGTGCATTTCGGTAAAGCTTTTCATAATTTTTCGACAACTCTCAGCAGATTTTGTTTTCCGTCTTCATTCTTGGTGAGTAAATCATTATATTCGGTCATGAGATGGAGACTCCTTTCAGCGATATTATTTGTAAGCTGGAGAGATCGGACAATTTTGGAAACTATCGCAAAATCATCTCTTTGTTCCCAGGTGCTTGGGTCGCTTTCCAGGAAATCGGAGTCTATTCTCAAAATTTCGAAAAACTTCATCGTATTTATAGTAACGAATGAATCTAGGTTCAACTTTTGGATTGATGTTCCATCTCTGATACCCGTTTTTCTTCTTTTCCTATCATCATCGAGAGGAGAACAAGATCTGATGGCCTTACACATATTTCTCTTACACTCTAAACTAACGCTTTCGTCGAAAAAAGCAAGGGCAATCAATTCCTCTGATAAGTACCAGAGGTGGTTGACAAATTTTCCAAAAACTGCTTCGCAGAGCTTTGATGACGCGATACTAGAATGGCTATTACCCGCAGTTAACTGTTTTAAGAGCTTCAAATCATTATTTGGAGCTGACACTGTATGCGATGCTGTGAACCAAGCTTTCTGATAAAAACGGATAATAAAAAGACATGATTCTCTCAGACCTGACTTTTCTTCAGGTGTCAAATAAAATTCACCTCTAAAGAGGAAAATCTTCAATGAGTAGATCGCCTTTGACATCCACCTTGCATGATGAATCGGAATCAATGCGCGAAAACAGTTTCCTCCCTTCAGATTAGCACCTAGGAACATTACCACCAGTTCCAGAAACTCCTTGTAATTCTGACGAATGATTTCATCCTATGAAGTGAACCGGAAAACAGTACATTATTAAATTATTAATAATAAAATGTCAACTCTGTAAATGTAATTCATATAAAAATTTGAATTGCGATAGTTTTCATATCTATAAACAGTTCTGGCTAACCTTTAATTGATCCTCAGCAAACGCGAGGGCATCGGCCATCTCAGAATGCAGTGCTTCTTCCACTCTCTTAACACAAATTCCAGGTGAAAATTCCTTTTATCAATGGTCTTCCAGCTTCCTTGGAACCGTTTGAAAATCGTAATATCAGGCCCCGAAGTGGAGCCCATTGACGTTACGAAGGCTGCTTTCAGGAGAAGTTCCAGAACGTGATGACGGCATGCTAAATGCAACAGATCTCTGCCAATTAATTTTTCCAATAAATCACATGCACCGTTGGAAGTGCCGGTATTGCTTACAGTTGTGTCGAAGACCATGGCGCATATATCATCGAGGAGATCCCATTGCTTCAAACTTTGGAAAACGGCTTTTACTTGTCCTTCCCCAGTTCCTCTTGCCCGCATTGGTACACCAAGCAATTGATGCCACTCATGGCCTGAGACTAGGATTGAGAGTCGATCAATTTTTTTCTATTTATTCCCCGGCACTGATCGTTATTTACCATCCCAATGAACACACAGATTATGAATCGATCTCGTTTTCAGATTATTGCGGAGGAAATTATCCAGCGACTCGCGATGCATTATCCGCTTTGTACGGATTGTTTCGCGACTGAGACGGACGTCATCCAAAGATATTTTGGCTTGAATAAGTACGGCTGCTAATACTCGTGCAGCCATGCGGTCACTGATTTTTGCTCTATCCAAAATCGCCGTGAGATCGGTAGTTATAATTTCCATTCTTGCGGGTTTACTGGGCTTTAATTGAACGTCATAGTCCCTGTCTTTCTCATCATCATCTTCTATGGACATCAGCAATTCAAAAATGTCTTCATCGTCGTCAATAACATAATTGGCAAGGTTCATTGCAATGCCACTGGGTTCAACTATAAAATTACATAAAAGAATACAAATTAGCTAAAAATGTATTAAAAGAATGGAAGAATTCAGAAGAGCAATTCAGTAGCAAAGTGGTTGAGGGTAACAAGTCGGGTTTGTTCCTGGTAGAGTTTTCATGGGAAATTTTTTAATTTTAAAAAGATGGAAAATTTTTTGCGAGGGAAAAAATAATCATAAAATTTCGTTTTCCCTCTTTAGAGCTGCAAATAGCCCCCGTTTTCGTTCACTTAATGATCAGTGAAAGTCCCAGTGACTAATTTTTTTTTTTCAAACGATACGTTTCAATGTATAGATCAACTTTTTCAAATTACATTTTGTGTCCCTGGCAATTGAGGTCCCACGGTACATCCATATAATAGCATGGATGTAGCATGGATGTGCATGGATGTCATTTTAAGGTAAAAAATAGGCCAAAAATGATTAAAATATAATCAGAAAATTATTTAAATGCTGATAGACGAACAATTGGTCCCAATTAATACCCATTAATAGGTTATTTTGTATAATTAGGAGAAATTATTGATGGTGTGCTATGTGGTAAAAAAGTTCAGATGGCAGAATGCCGCGAGATGGCGCCAGTGTTAAATTATCGAGTCGGCGGGAAACTCTCAGCAGTCGCAGGCATATTTTTTATTCTATTTCACTTATGAATATTAGATAGGTTTGGGGGGGTAGGGGGGTTGATTTGGAATATTACCACCAACCCATTTTGCCCCATTTGGTGAATTTCGCAATAAATTATTGTGGGTGGCGGGGGAGAGTGGGGGGAGTCGAGCGGGAAATAGCTCACAGACCCATTTCGCCCCATTTGTTATTCATTTTCTGAATGAGCAAGTCGGAAAACGATAAACAAACCCGTTTTGACCCATAATTTTCCCAATGAGCGAGAGGAAGCGGTAGGGGGGAGTCAATTCGGGAAATGGCTCACGAACCCATTCTGCCCCTTCTGTTGAATTTTGATATCGATTATTTTTGGTTTAATTCGGGCGAAGGGTGGGGTGAACTCGGGAAATGATAAACAAACCCATTCCGCCCCACGGTTTCCATAATCAGGGGCAGGGGCGGGGGGGGGG